>NC_088412.1:8770373-8945373 GCF_034236695.1 Oncorhynchus nerka | reverse complement strand
GTTCTAAAATACGTGGTATGTCGAATATTATAAACTGGGTGGTTTGAGCCCTGAATGACAACAAATTACTATTTACTGCTCTAATTACATTGGTAACCAGTTTATAATAGCAATATGGCACCTCAGGGGTTTGTGGTATATGGCCAATATACCACTGCTAAGGGCTGTATCCAAGGCACCCAGCATTGCATCTCGTGTAAGAACAGCCCTTAGCAGTGGTATATTGTCCATATCACACCCCATCGGGCCTTATTGCTTATTTAGACACTTATTACATACTTTAAATGATCTTTACTCATTACTCTGATCTGAATGGTAGAACAGTGAATTAAATTCGTGGTCACCGAAGGGGCAGAGAACATACAAGAAGCACCTGCAGTGCCATCCAATAGGACTCTGCCCTCTGGTGGTCAAGAGTGAAAATAAAACTTAGAACAACATAACACAATAACAAACAAATCACAACAAATACATAGAGAAACAGACAAAAAGGTTTTTATTAGAAGTGTAAATTTGCACAATTTAGTTGTGGTTCATTATGAATTAGATCCTTATAGCTTTACTATGCATGGCCATTCCTGTTAGTGCCATCATCTTGGAGGAGGGAAAGACGGGCTTCCCTATATAGTGCACTACTTTAGACCAGGACCCCATATAACTATGGTCAAAAGTAGTGCACTATATAGGGAATAGGGTGCGAGCTCTGGTCTAAAGTAGTGCACTATATAGGGAATAGGGTGCGAGCTCTGGTCTAAAGTTGTGCACTATATAGGGAATAGGGTGCGAACTTTGGTCTAAAGTAGTGCACTATATAGGGAATAGGGTGCTATTTTATTAGTGGTTGGTAGGCAGGCAGTGCTTGAAGTTGAATAAGAAAAGGTTCTGTCTGGTATATATATATATATATATACTGTACCTGTCAAAAGTTTTGAAACACCAACTTATTCCAAGGTTTTTCTTCACTGTAACTATTTTTCTACATTGTAGAATAATAATGAAGACATCACAACTATGAAATAACACATATGGAATCATGTAGTAACCAAAAAAAGTGTTAAACAAATCTAAACATATTTTATATTTGAGATTCTTCAAAGTAGCCACCTTTTGCCTTGATGACAGCTTTGCACACTCTTGGCATTCTCTCAACCAGCTGTGTTATTATGTGTTATTTCATAGTTTTTATGTCTTCACTTGTATTTATGTATTTATTTTACCTTTTATTTAACTAGGAAAGTCAGTTAAAATAAGAACAAATTCTTATTTTCAATTACGGCCTACCGGGGAACAGTGGGTTAACTGCCTTGTTCAGGGGCAGAACGAGAGATTTTTACCTCGTCAGCTCAGGGATTTGAATGGAGAAAATAGTCAAATAAAGAAAAACCCTTGAATGAGTAGGCGTGTACTGTATATTAGATTTAATATTCTATAAGACGTTGCCAGTACTGTACTCAAGCTGTAGGAAATGTGAGATGTTGGTACTCTGTACCAGTGAGCACTGTTCTTACTAAAGCCTTGTTTGTCAAGCTATCTGTGAGTTACTCCCAAATGGCAATTCCCAATGTAGTGCACTACTTTTTACTGATGCCCTATGGACCTTGTAGAGCACCATAAGGGAACAGGGTGCCATTTTGGACTCACACAATGATTGTGTACAGTTTATACACCATACAACCTTGGAGAAGCACTTCACGAAAACATACAAAACCTTGGAAAAGCACTTCACGAAAAACATACAAAACCTTGGAAAAGAACTTCACGAAAAACATACAAAAAGCTCAAAGATAACAAGAAAATAGTAAAAGGTTTAGCATTAGAGAGATGCTGAATGTCTGTTGGTCATCGACAGACTCAAACAGTCAAATCAAATTTTAATGGTCGCATACCCATATTTAGTAGATGTTATTGCAGGTGTAGTGAAATGCTTATTAGGAGTATTGTTAAAACATAGAAAATACTGTAATAAAATCTAGTCTCTATTTATAATACTAATAGAAATGTACATACTTCTGCAATATAAAAAGAAGTAACCAGGAACTGCAACACGTAACATTTTCAATCCCCTTCGATGACTTCGATCTGTAGAGGATTTGTGTACATTTGAGCCCCTCCACCGTGGTTCTCTGGTTCTATGGTTCCTTGGTTCTAGTAGGGTTCCGTGGTTCTAGTAGGGTTCCGTGGTTCTAGTACACTGGGGCGGCGTTGCGAATCCCACAGCAGAGAACCATGGTGAAGATCATCTCAAAGATCTAGAATGAAAATCAACATCAACAAAGGAAGTCCAACAGCTGTCCAGGCGCGTCTCCACGGTAACACTACTCACCATGATGACAGCGACCGCCAGGGCAACTAGACCAATCAGGTAGAGCTTCTCAGAGAACAGATCCTTCAGTTTCAGATGACAGCTCTAGTGGGAGGGGAACACAGAGCCAGAGGGTATCAGGACCTTTTTCCCCTCCTGCATACTACTGTGCCGTGTAAAGCATTCATTCATATAATACATGGTGTTATTCTCCTCACGTGAAAAGGTGGTGTTGACAATATTGAAGAAGCAGTGTTTACACATATGGAATTGCAAATTCTGTACTGCCATTCCTTATCTCTATAAAACAAATCTTAAATTACAGCTCAATTTGAGCAAATATTGGAGACCCATGTTCTAATCTAGCTTGTTAAAAAAGCAGAAAACCACCTGTCTGCCTCATGTGATTTTTGACATGTGATTTTTGTCATGTGATTTTACATGGATGTGTGGGTAGTGCAGTGGAGGCTCCTCGGCGGAGGAAGGGGAGGATCATCCTCCTCAGTGAATTACATAAACAATAAAAATGTAAGTTATCCTTTTTAGATAAAACTATTCTAAATATATTCACATGTCATCAAATAATTGATTAAAACCCACTGCAACATGGTGTAGCTGGAGGACAGCTAACTTGCGTCCTCTTCTGGGTACTTCAATACAAAACCTAGGAGGCTCATGGTTCTCACCCCCTTCCATAGACTTACACAGTAATTATGACAACGTCTGGAGGATGTCCTCCAACCTATCAGAGCTCTTGCAGCATGAACTGACATGTTGTCCACCCAATCAAAGGAACAGAGAATTAATCTATTACTGAAAACATAAGCTACTGCTAGCTAGCACTGCAGTGCAAAAAAATGTGGTGATAGTTGACTCAAAGAGAGAGAAAGACAATAGTTGAACAGTCTTGAACAAATTTGTTTCTTTAAAAATTAAGGAGAAGCAAGACCGAGAGAGAGAGATATTTTGTTGTATTTTTTTCACTTTCACTTACTTAGTGAAACTTACTTACTAAGTGACTGCAACTGGCCAGTTTAGCCTACTCAAATAGAGAGGGATGCTATGTTAGCTAGCGGGCTATGGCTATCAAACAGAGAGGGATGCTATGTTAGCTAGCGGGCTATGGCTATCAAACAGAGAGGGATGCTATGTTAGCTAGCGGGCTAAGGCTATCAAACAGAAAGGGATGTTATGTTAGCTAGCGGGCTATGGCTATCAAACAGAGAGGGATGCTATGTTAGCTAGCGGGCTATGGCTATCAAACAGAGAGGGATGCTATGTTAGCTAGCGGGCTATGGCTATCAAACAGAGAGGGATGCTATGTTAGCTAGCGGGCTAAGGCTATCAAACAGAAAGGGATGCTATGTTAGCTAGCGGGCTATGGCTATCAAACAGAGAGGGATGCTATGTCAGCTAGCGGGCTATGGCTATCAAACAGAGAGGGATGCTATGTTAGCTAGCGGGCTATGGCTATCAAACAGAGAGGGATGCTATGTTAGCTAGCGGGCTATGGCTATCAAACAGAGAGGGATGCTATGTTACCTAGCTGGCTGTGGCTATCCAACAGAGAGGAATGCTATGTTAGCTAGCTGGCTAGCCAACACTGGAACTCTTTCAAGTCAAGGTCAACTTTTGGTTTTATAAATGTATTGCCATCGGGTTTACTAACGTGGTAGTTCAAGTAGCTATGTTGACTATGGTGTTAACTAATATGGTGACAACAATGTACAGTAGGCTGTCTGTAGTGGTTAGTGTTTATGTAATGAAGGTTTGGCTTGGAAAGTCAACCAATATCCTGTAATAGAAATAAGACCGTGCTCATTAAATACGTTATTGTTCTCCATCTGAAACGGCACCGACTACCACCGGTGTACTGTACCGAAGGTTTCAGCAGGGCATCTTCCAGGCTCTTCTTGGGACACAGTGCTCCGGTTACTTGTACGAATAAGGGGGAGTCGTCTCCTTTACCACAGCAGTCCAGCTAATGAAAACACAGGTAGAGACAACCGATCAGTCATGCCATTTCTTGATTGATTCATTGATTGATTGGCAATTTTTCTCCCTCCCCAGCCCTCCAGTAATGTGCTACAGAACCATCACACAACAACTATCACATTGAGGAGAACACATTTCATAGAGGCATTGTAACAAACATTAAAAGACCCCCCATAACTCTGTAAATCAGCCGTGCATCTATTTATATCATCAATGTTTACCTTTGTTGACAGATATATTGTCAACCAACTACCGCCATATGATCACATGACTAGATTACCACTATGACAAGTTAACAGACGTATAGGACGATGGTGAGAGTGGTGACCTACGGTCTCGTGGAACACCTCCAGGACTTTGATAGCAGCTGTTTTGCTGGGAGAGTCTACGACTTCCACTGACTTGATGTACGCCTCATCATAGAAGGTTATCATCTCCTTGGAGATCTGGAACAGAAGGCTGTAGTTAGGAGTTTGGACAATGTCTCTGTGTGTGTGGATGGGGGTCTCTGTGTGTGTGGATGGGGGTCTGTGTGTGTGGATGGGGGTCTGTGTGTGTGTGTGTTTGGGGGTCTGTGTGTGTGGATGGGGGTCTCTGTGTGTGGATGGGGGTCTGTGTGTGTGTGTGGATGGGGGTCTCTGTGTGTGGATGGGGGTCTGTGTGTGTGTGGATGGGGGTCTGTGTGTGTGTGTGGATGGGGGTCTCTGTGTGTGGATGGGGGTCTGTGTGTGTGGATGGGGGTCTGTGTGTGTGTGGATGGGGGTCTGTGTGTGTGTGTGGATGGGGGTCTCCGTGTGTGGATGGGGGTCTGTGTGTGTGTGGATGGGGGTCTGTGTGTGTGTGTGGATGGGGGTCTGTGTGTGTGTGGATGGGGGTCTCTGTGTGTGGATGGGGGTCTGTGTGTGTGGATGGGGGTCTGTGTGTGTGTGGATGGGGGTCTCTGTGTGTGGATGGGGGTCTGTGTGTGTGGATGGGGGTCTGTGTGTGTGTGGATGGGGGTCTCTGTGTGTGGATGGGGGTCTGTGTGTGTGTGGATGGGGGTTTGTGTGTGTGTGTGTGGATGGTGGTCTGTGTGTTGTGGATGGGGGTCTGTGTGTGTGTGGATGGGGGTCTGTGTGTGTGTGTGGATGGGGGTCTCTGTGTGTGGATGGGGGTCTGTGTGTGTGGATGGGGGTCTGTGTGTGTGTGGATGGGGGTCTCTGTGTGTGGATGGGGGTCTGTGTGTGTGGATGGGGGTCTGTGTGTGTGGATGGGGGTCTGTGTGTGTGTGTGTGGATGGGGGTCTCTGTGTGTGGATGGGGGTCTGTGTGTGTGGATGGGGGTCTGTGTGTGTGGTGGATGGGGGTCTGTGTGTGTGGATGGGGGTCTGTGTGTGTGTGTGGATGGGGGTCTCTGTGTGTGGATGGGGGTCTGTGTGTGTGGATGGGGGTCGGTGTGTGTGTGGATGGGGGTCTGTGTGTGTGAATGGGGGTCTGGTGTGTGTGGATGGGGGTCTGTGTGTGTGTGTGTGGATGGAGGTCTGTGTGTGTGGATGGGGGTCGGTGTGTGTGGATGGGGGTCTGTGTGTGTGGGGTCTGTGTGGGTGGGGTCTGTGTGTGTGGGGGTCTGTGTGGATGGGGGTCTGTGAGTGTGTGGGTGGGGACTGTGTGGGGTGGGGTCTGTGTGTGGATGGGGGTCGGTGTGTGTGGGGGGTCGGAGGGTGGGGGTCTGGGGGTATGGATGGGGGTCTCTGTGTGTGTGTGGATGGGGGTCTGTGTGTGGGGGGTGTGGATGGGGGGTCTGTGTGTGTGGATGGGGGTCTGGTGTGTGTGGATGGGGTCGGTGTGTGTGGATAGGGGTCGGTGTGTGTGGATGGGGGTCTGTAGGTGTGGATGGGGGTGGGGGGTGTGGGTTGGTACGCTATGTGAGTTAGGGTGTGATCTAGTGTCTTACAGTGTGAGTTAGGGTGTGATCTCGTGTCCTACTGTGTGAGTTAGGGTGTGATCTAGTGTCTTACTGTGTGAGTTAGGGTGTGATCTAGAGTCTTACTGTGTGAGTTAGGGTGTGATCTCGTGTCCTACTGTGTGAGTTAGGGTGTGATCTAGTGTCTTACTGTGTGAGTTAGGGTGTGATCTAGTGTCTTACAGTGTGAGTTAGGGTGTGATCTCGTGCCCTACTGTGTGAGTTAGGGTGTGATCTAGTGTTTTACTGTGTGAGTTAGGGTGTGATCTAGTGTCTTACTGTGTCTCGGTTACTGAATCCCCAGATCCCAGCAGCCACCTCACAGACGAACAGGCACACCAACATGAAAAAGAACTGAAAGAGAAAGAAACATAAACGATTCATTTGTAAACCTTATATAATTAGGTATAAATGTAATCTCAGGGCTTTACATTATTCTACTTTACTGAGGGCCAATATCTAACTTGATTTTACACTAAAATGATTGGACCATGAGAGAGTGAGCTGGAGGGCTTGTTACTGAGAGATGGGCCGAGAGAGAGAGAGAGAGAGAGAGAGAGAGAGAGACAGACAGAGAGAGACAGAGAGAGACAGAGAGTGAGTGAGTGAGTGAGTGAGTGAGTGAGTGAGTACCTCACATCACCATTCAGCCCTCAGATGTCATGCTTAAAAAGTACCAGCTGGATATAACAACACAATGTCAGATCTCCCTCCTCCTTGACAGAGCACAATACCCCCCTGTGAAGGCCCCATGTACCAATCAAATCACATTTTATTCGTCACATACGCATGTTTAGCAGATGTTAGTGTGAGTGTAGCGAAATGCTTGTAAAAAAACATACATATCATAACTGGTCCACTGGCAACAATCCCACAAGTCATTTCAAGCGCCCTGCTATACCAACTGAGCTACATGAGCAATGAAGAGCCTGCGATGGGCAACTCAATCATCAAACTATACTTCATTAACAAACAGATGGGAAGAGAACAATCTGGTCAACAGTGTAATCAGCTTCAAGACCTCCCAGAAGGCAACGAACCAGCTGGTTAACAGTGTAAACAGCTTCAAGACCTCCCCGAAGGAAGAGAACCAGCTGGTTAACAGTGTAAACAGCCCCCAGACCTCCCCGAAGGCAACGAACCAGCTGGTTAACAGTGTAAACAGCTTCAAGACCTCCCCGAAGGAAGAGAACCAGCTGGTTAACAGTGTAAACAGTCCCCAGACCTCTCCGAAGGCAAAGAACCAGCTGGTTAACAGTGTAAACAGCCCCCAGACCTCCCCGAAGGCAACGAACCAGCTGGTTAACAATGTAAACAGCCCCCAGACCTCCCCGAAGGCAAAGAACGAGCTGGTTAACAATTTAAACAGCCCCCAGACCTCCCCAAAGGCAAAGAACCAGCTGGTTAACAGTGTAAACTGCCCCCAGACTTCCCCGAAGGCAAAGAACCAGCTGGTTAACAGTGTAAACAGCTTCAAGACCTCCCCGAAGGCAAAGAACCAGCTGGTTAACAATGTAAACAGCCCCCATACCTCCCCGAAGGCAAAGAACCAACTGGTTAACAATGTAAACAGCCCCCAGACCTCCCCGAAGGCAAAGAACCAGCTGGTTAACAGTGTAAACAGTCCCCAGACCTCCCTGAAGGCAACGAACCAGCTGGTTAACAATGTAAACAGCCCCCATACCTCCCCGAAGGCAAAGAACCAGCTGGTTAACAGTGTAAACAGCTTCAAGACCTCCCCGAAGGCAAAGAACCAGCTGGTTAACAGTGTAAACAGTCCCCAGACCTCTCCGAAGGCAAAGAACCAGCTGGTTAACAATGTAAACAGCCCACAGACCTCCCCGAAGGCAAAGAACCAACTGGTTAACAATGTAAACAGCCCCCAGACCTCTCCGAAGGCAAAGAACCAGCTGGTTAACAATGTAAACAGCCCACAGACCTCCCCGAAAGCAAAGAACCAACTGGTTAACAATGTAAACAGCCCCCAGACCTCCCCGAAGGCAAAGAACCAGCTGGTTAACAGTGTAAACTGCCCCCAGACCTCCCCGAAGGCAAAGAACCAGCTGGTTAATAATGTAAACAGCCCCCAGACTTCCCCGAAGGCAAATAACCAGCTGGTTAACAGTGTAAACAGCCCCCAGACCTCCCCGAAGGGAAAGAACCAGCTGGTTAACAATGTAAACAGCCCCCAGACCTCCCCGAAGGCAAAGAACCAGCTGGTTAACAGTGTAAACTGCCCCCAGACCTCCCCGAAGGCAAAGAACCAGCTGGTTAACAATGTAAACAGCCCCCAGACCTCCCCGAAGGCAAAGAACCAGCTGGTTAACAGTGTAAACTGCCCCCAGACTTCCCCGAAGGCAAAGAACCAGCTGGTTAACAATGTAAACAGCCCCCAGACCTCCCCGAAGGCAAAGAACCAGCTGGTTAACAGTGTAAACAGTCCCCAGACCTCCCTGAAGGCAACGAACCAGCTGGTTAACAATGTAAACAGCCCCCATACCTCCCCGAAGGCAAAGAACCAGCTGGTTAACAGTGTAAACAGCTTCAAGACCTCCCCGAAGGCAAAGAACCAGCTGGTTAACAGTGTAAACAGTCCCCAGACCTCTCCGAAGGCAAAGAACCAGCTGGTTAACAATGTAAACAGCCCACAGACCTCCCCGAAGACAAAGAACCAAATGGTTAACAATGTAAACAGCCCCAGACCTCCTCCGAAGGCAAAGAACCAGCTGGTTAACAATGTAAACAGCCCACAGACCTCCCCGAAAGCAAAGAACCACTGGTTAACAATGTAAACAGCCCCAGACCTCCCGAAGGCAAAGAACCAGCTGGTTAACAGTGTAAACTGCCCCCAGACCTCCCCGAAGGCAACGAACCAGCTGGTTAACAATGTAAACAGCCCCCAGACCTCCCCGAAGGCAAAGAACCAACTGGTTAACAATGTAAACAGCCCCCAGACCTCCCCGAAGGCAAAGAACCAGCTGGTTAACAGTGTAAACAGTCCCCAGACCTCCCTGAAGGCAACGAACCAGCTGGTTAACAATGTAAACAGCCCCCATACCTCCCCGAAGGCAAAGAACCAGCTGGTTAACAGTGTAAACAGCTTCAAGACCTCCCCGAAGGCAAAGAACCAGCTGGTTAACAGTGTAAACAGTCCCCAGACCTCTCCGAAGGCAAAGAACCAGCTGGTTAACAATGTAAACAGCCCACAGACCTCCCCGAAGGCAAAGAACCAACTGGTTAACAATGTAAACAGCCCCCAGACCTCTCCGAAGGCAAAGAACCAGCTGGTTAACAATGTAAACAGCCCACAGACCTCCCCGAAGGCAAAGAACCAACTGGTTAACAATGTAAACAGCCCCCAGACATCCCCGAAGGCAAAGAACCAGCTGGTTAACAGTGTAAACTGCCCCCAGACCTCCCGAAGGCAAAGAACCAGCTGGTTAATAATGTAAACAGCCCCCAGACCTCCCCGAAGGCAAATAACCAGCTGGTTAACAGTGTAAACAGCCCCCAGACCTCCCCGAAGGGAAAGAACCAGCTGGTTAACAATGTAAACAGCCCCCAGACCTCCCCGAAGGCAAAGAACCAGCTGGTTAACAGTGTAAACTGCCCCCAGACCTCCCCGAAGGCAAAGAACCAGCTGGTTAACAATGTAAACAGCCCCCAGACCTCCCCGAAGGCAAAGAACCAGCTGGTTAACAGTGTAAACTGCCCCCAGACTTCCCCGAAGGCAAAGAACCAGCTGGTTAACAATGTAAACAGCCCCCAGACCTCCCCGAAGGCAAAGAACCAGCTGGTTAACAGTGTAAACAGTCCCCAGACCTCCCTGAAGGCAACGAACCAGCTGGTTAACAATGTAAACAGCCCCCATACCTCCCCGAAGGCAAAGAACCAGCTGGTTAACAGTGTAAACAGCTTCAAGACCTCCCCGAAGGCAAAGAACCAGCTGGTTAACAGTGTAAACAGTCCCCAGACCTCTCCGAAGGCAAAGAACCAGCTGGTTAACAATGTAAACAGCCCACAGACCTCCCCGAAGACAAAGAACCAAATGGTTAACAATGTAAACAGCCCCCAGACCTCTCCGAAGGCAAAGAACCAGCTGGTTAACAATGTAAACAGCCCACAGACCTCCCCCGTTAAAGCAAAGACCTCCCGCAAAAGAACCAGCTGGTTAACAGTAACCAACTGGTTAACAATGTAAACAGCCCCCAGACCTCCCCGAAGGCAAAGAACCAGCTGGTTAACAGTGTAAACTGCCCCCAGACCTCCCCGAAGGCAACGAACCAGCTGGTTAACAATGTAAACAGCCCCCAGACCTCCCCGAAGGCAAAGAACCAGCTGGTTAATAATGTAAACAGCCCCCAAACCTCCCCGAAGGCAAAGAACCAGCTGGTTAACAGTGTAAACAGCCCCCAGACCTCCCGAAGGCAAAGAACCAGCTGGTTAACAATGTAAACAGCCCCCAGACCTCCCGAAGGCAAAGAACCAGCTGGTTAACAGTGTAAACTGTAAACCCCCAGACCTCCCCAAGGCAAAGAACCAGCTGGTTAACAATGTAAACAGCCCCCAGACCTCCCCGAAGGCAAAGAACCAGCTGGTTAACAGTGTAAACTGCCCCCAGACTTCCCGAAGGCAAAGAACCAGCTGGTTAACAATGTAAACAGCCCCAGACCTCCCGAAGGCAAAGAACCAGCTGGTTAACAGTGTAAACAGCCCCCAGACCTCCCGAAGGCAACGAACCAGCTGGTTAACAATGTAAACAGCCCCAGACCTCCCGAATGCAGAGAACCAGCTGGTTAACAGTGTAAACAGCCCCCAGACCTCCCCGAAGGCAAAGAACCAGCTGGTTAACCTCTTCAGTCGACCCTCTACTTTTTTGAACATTCTGTTAAAAATCGCGCAACATTTCAGCCCCCTGCTACTCATGCCAGGAATATAGTATATGCATTTGCTTAGTCTGTGTGGATAGAAAACACTCAGACGTTTAAAAAACTGGTTAAATCACTGCTGTGGCAAAAGAACCAGAACTGGCATTTACATCGAAAAGCACAGGAAAAACTGATCACTGAAAATGGGAAAATATATCCAGCCCCAGCTACTTGAACCCATTGATAAACGTGAACCACAATTAATTGCCTGAGGTTGCAGTACCTACAGCTGGTCCACAGGGTGTCTAGAGTCTTGTCATTTCCCTTCGAGCTGGTTTTTCTTGGTCAAACACATACAGGACACCGTATCTAATCCCGTCTAGGACCGGATATTTTCGTTGAGTTTCTAGCCTGACATTTTTCCAGACGGACAGCTAATGATCTTTACATCGCCTCCTGATGAATTTTAACAGCCCCAGACCTATTAACGTTTACTAATACCTAAAGTTGCATTACAAACGTATTTCAAAAGAAAGTGTTTTGTGAAAGTTTATCGTCGACTTTTTGAATTTTAAAAAATGAGCGTTACGTTTTGAAACGATGTTTTTAACAGTTTATCAGCCACAGTCTACATATAACGATATCTAAACAGGCTTTATATGGACCGATTTAATGAAATAAAGACCCAAATAGTGTTTATGGGACATCTAGGAGTGCCAACAAAGAAAGATGGTGAAAGGTAATGAATGTTTTCTATTTTATTGTGCGGTTTGTAAACGCAGAAATGCTAATTATTTTGTTTACGTAAACAGCCCTGTGGGTCTTTTGGGGTGTTACATGCTATCAGATAATGCAAGAGAACCAGCTTCTCATGCTTTCGAAGGAAAAAGCATTTTAAAAATCTGACTTGTTGCCTGGATTCACAACGAAGTGTAGCTTTAATTCGACAGACCCCCATGTGTATTTTAATTAACTTTTGAGTTTTAACTAATACTATTAGCATTTAGCGTAGCGCATTTGCATTTCCAGAGCTCTAGTTGGGACGCAAGCGTCCCGAGTAGAAGCAACAGGTTAACAGTGTAAACAGCCCACAGACCTCCCCGAAGGCAAATAACCTGCTGGTTAACAGTGTAAACAGCCCCCAGACCTCCCCGAAGGCAACGAACCAGCTGGTTAACAATGTAAACAGCCCCCAGACCTCCCCGAAGGCAAAGAACCAGCTGGTTAACAGTGTAAACTGCCCCCAGACCTCCCCGAAGGCAAAGAACCAGCTGGTTAACAGTGTAAACAGCCGCCAGACCTCCCCGAAGGCAAAGAATGAGCTGGTTAACAATGTAAACAGCCCCCAGACCTCCCCGAATGCAGAGAACCAGCTGGTTAACAGTGTAAACAGCCCACAGACCTCCCCGAAGGCAAAGAACCAGCTGGTTAACAGTGTAAACAGCCCACAGACCTCCCCGAAGGCAAATAACCTGCTGGTTAACAGTGTAAACAGCCGCCAGACCTCCCCGAAGGCAAAGAACAGCTGGTTAACAATGTAAACAGCCCCAGACCTCCCCGAATGCAGAGAACCAGCTGGTTAACAGTGTAAACAGCCCCAGACCTCCCGAAGGCAAATAACCAGCTGGTTAACAGTGTAAACAGCCCACAGACCTCCCCTGGAAGGCAAATAACCTGCTGGTTAACAGTGTAAACAGCCCACAGACCTCCCGAAGGCAAAGAACCAGCTGGTTAACAATGTAAACAGCCCCCAGACCTCCCCCGAAGGCAAAGAACCAGCTGGTTAACAGTGTAAACTGCCCCCAGACCTCCCGAAGGCAAAGAACCAGCTGGTTAACAATGTAAACAGCCCCAGACCTCCCAAGGCAAAGAACCAGCTGGTTAACAGTGTTAACTGCCCCCAGACCTCCCGAATGCAGAGAACCAGCTGGTTAACAGTGTAAACTGCCCCCAGACCTCCCCGAAGGCAAAGAACCAGCTGGTTAACAATGTAAACAGCCCCCAGACCTCCCCGAAGGCAAAGAACCAGCTGGTTAACAGTGTAAACTGCCCCCAGACCTCCCCGAAGGCAAAGAACCAGCTGGTTAACAGTGTAAACAGCCCCAGACCTCCCCGAAGGCAAAGAACCAGCTGGTTAACAATGTAAACAGCCCCCAGACCTCCCGAATGCAGAGAACCAGCTGGTTAACAGTGTAAACAGCCCACAGACCACAGACCTCCCGAAGGCAAAGAACCAGCTGGTTAACAGTGTAAACAGCCCACAGACCTCCCCGAAGGCAAATAACCTGCTGGTTAACAGTGTAAACAGCCGCCAGACCTCCCCGAAGGCAAAGAACGAGCTGGTTAACAATGTAAACAGCCCCCAGACCTCCCCGAATGCAGAGAACCAGCTGGTTAACAGTGTAAACAGCCCCCAGACCTCCCCGAAGGCAAATAACCAGCTGGTTAACAGTGTAAACAGCCCACAGACCTCCCCGAAGGCAAATAACCTGCTGGTTAACAGTGTAAACAGCCCACAGACCTCCCCGAAGGCAACGAACCAGCTGGTTAACAATGTAAACAGCCCCCAGACCTCCCCGAAGGCAAAGAACCAGCTGGTTAACAGTGTAAACTGCCCCCAGACCTCCCCGAAGGCAAAGAACCAGCTGGTTAACAGTGTTAACTGCCCCCAGACCTCCCCGAATGCAGAGAACCAGCTGGTTAACAGTGTAAACTGCCCCCAGACCTCCCCGAAGGCAAAGAACCAGCTGGTTAACAATGTAAACAGCCCCCACACCTCCCCGAAGGCAAAGAACCAGCTGGTTAACAATGTAAACAGCCCCCAGACCTCCCAGAAGGCAAATAACCAGCTGGTTAACAGTGTAAACAGCCCCCAGACCTCCCCCGAAGGCAAAGAACAAGCTGGTTAACAATGTAAACAGCCCCCAGACCTCCCCGAATGCAGAGAACCAGCTGGTTAACAGTGTAAACAGCCCACAGACCTCCCCGAAGGCAAAGAACCAGCTGGTTAACAGTGTAAACAGCCCACAGACCTCCCCGAAGGCAAATAACCTGCTGGTTAACAGTGTAAACAGCCCCCAGACCTCCCCGAAGGCAAAGAACCAGCTGGTTAACAATGTAAACAGCCCCCAGACCTCCCCGAATGCAGAGAACCAGCTGGTTAACAGTGTAAACAGCCCCCAGACCTCCCCGAAGGCAAAGAACCAGCTGGTTAACAGTGTAAACAGCCCACAGACCTCCCCGAAGGCAAATAACCTGCTGGTTAACAGTGTAAACAGCCCACAGACCTCCCCGAAGGCAACGAACCAGCTGGTTAACAATGTAAACAGCCCCCAGACCTCCCCGAAGGCAAAGAACCAGCTGGTTAACAGTGTAAACTGCCCCCAGACCTCCCCGAAGGCAAAGAACCAGCTGGTTAACAATGTAAACAGCCCCCAGACCTCCCCGAAGGCAAAGAACCAGCTGGTTAACAGTGTTAACTGCCCCCAGACCTCCCCGAATGCAGAGAACCAGCTGGTTAACAGTGTAAACTGCCCCCAGACCTCCCCGAAGGCAAAGAACCAGCTGGTTAACAATGTAAACAGCCCCCACACCTCCCCGAAGGCAAAGAACCAGCGGGTTAACAATGTAAACAGCCCCCAGACCTCCCAGAAGGCAAATAACCAGCTGGTTAACAGTATAAACAGCCCCCAGACCTCCCCGAAGGCAAAGAACCAGCTGGTTAACAATGTAAACAGCCCCCAGACCTCCCTGAAGGCAAAGAACCAGCTGGTTAATAGTGTAAACAGCCACACCAGTCTGGGACATAGGATAAAAAGATGAGCTAGCAACTCAGACCGAGGACAACCCTCCCCAAGACTAGGATCCAGGTGGACCAGATGCCTGTTGGTGGCTATCGCCCCATGTATTATCCTCCATTGGAGGTCAGCTGTCCTTGTATCAATTGGCAGCGTGTATAGAGACCATCAGCAGCCTTTTGGGAAAGCGATTGGTCCAAACAAAATCAGCCCATCTCGTTGATCTCACCCCTGCCAGGGAGGACGCACGCAACACTTTTACACATATTGTGAACATCGCCTTTCTTCCTACTGCTGTGGATTCCCCAGTTCTGGGGTCTTGAAAGACAGCATCATACCCTCACCCACCTTCAGGAGCAGTGGTGACATTCAGAGTAGGGATAACGTAATCTTGGCCCTCCTTCCACTGGTCAGTGTGTGTATTGTTGGACACAAGTTGTTGGAAAGGATTCAGAGACCTCTGTTACCAGCTGCTGCAGCAGGCCGGATGACTGGACCTCTGTTACCAGCTGCTGCAGCAGGCCGGATGACTGGCCCTCTGTTACCAGCTGCTGCAGCAGGCCGGATGACTGGACCTCTGTTACCAGCTGCTGCAGCAGGCCGGATGACTGGACCTCTGTTACCAGCTGCTTCAGCAGGCCGGATGACTGGACCTCTGTTACCAGCTGCTGCAGCAGGCCGGATGACTGGACCTCTGTTACCAGCTGCTGCAGCAGGCCGGATGACTGGACCTCTGTTACTAGCTGCTTCAGCAGGCCGGAGGACTGGACCTCTGTTACCAGCTGCTGCAGCAGGCCGGATGACCGGACCTCTGTTAACCAGCTGCTTCAGCAGGCCGGAGGACTGGACCTCTGTTACCAGCTGCTGCAGCAGGCTGGATGACCGGACCTCTGTTACCAGCTGCTTCAGCAGGCCGGAGGACTGGACCTCTGTTACCAGCTGCTTCAGCAGGCCGGATGACTGGACCTCTGTTACCAGCTGCTTCAGCAGGCCGGATGACCGGACCTCTGTTACCAGCTGCTTCAGCAGGCCGGATGACTGGACCTCTGTTACCAGCTGCTTCAGCAGGCCGGATGACCGGACCTCTGTTACCAGCTGCTTCAGCAGGCCGGAGGACTGGACCTCTGTTACTAGCTGCTTCAGCAGGCCGGAGGACTGGACCTCTGTTACCAGCTGCTGCAGCAGGCCGGATGACTGGACCTCTGTTACCAGCTGCTTCAGCAGGCCGGAGGACTGGACCTCTGTTACCAGCTGCTGCAGCAGGCCGGATGACCGGACCTCTGTTACCAGCTGCTTCAGCAGGCCAGATGACTGGACCTCTGTTACCAGCTGCTTCAGCAGGCCGGAGGACTGGACCTCTGTTACCAGCAGCTGCAGCAGGCCGGAGGACTGGACCTCTGTTACCAGCTGCTTCAGCAGGCCAGATGACTGGACCTCTGTTATCAGCTGCTTCAGCAGGCCTGATGACTGGACCTCTGTTACCAGCAGCTGCAGCAGGCCGGATGACTGGACCTCTGTTACCAGCTGCTTCAGCAGGCCTGATGACTGGACCTCTGTTACCAGCTGCATCAGCAGGCCGGATGACTGGACCTCTGTTATCAGCTGCTTCAGCAGGCCGGATGACTGGACCTTTGTTACCAGCTGCTGCAGCAGGCCGGATGACTGGACCTCTGTTACCAGCTGCTGCAGCAGGCCGGAGGACTGGACCTCTGTTACCAGCTGCTGCAGCAGGCCGGATGACCGGACCTCTGTTACCAGCTGCTTCAGCAGGCCAGATGACTGGACCTCTGTTACCAGCTGCTTCAGCAGGCCGGAGGACTGGACCTCTGTTACCAGCAGCTGCAGCAGACCGGAGGACTGGACCTCTGTTACCAGCTGCTTCAGCAGGCCGGAGGACTGGACCTCTGTTACCAGCAGCTGCAGCAGGCCGGAGGACTGGACCTCTGTTACCAGCTGCTCCTTTCGCAGGCCAGATGACTGGACCTCTGTTATCAGCTGCTTCAGCAGGCCTGATGACTGGACCTCTGTTACCAGCAGCTGCAGCAGGCCGGATGACTGGACCTCTGTTACCAGCTGCTTCAGCAGGTCTGATGACTGGACCTCTGTTACCAGCTGCTTCAGCAGGCCGGATGACTGGACCTCTGTTATCAGCTGCTTCAGCAGGCCGGATGACTGGACCTTTGTTACCAGCTGCTGCAGCAGGCCGGATGACTGGACCTCTGTTACCAGCTGCTGCAGCAGGCCGGATGACTGGACCTCTGTTACCAGCTGCTGCAGCAGGCCGGAGGACTGGACCTCTGTTACCAGCTGCTTCAGCAGGCCGGATCTCTCGTCCAGCTTCACCACTACTCATGCTCTGCATCATGTACCTCAACTACATAACCAACGTTAGGTAGTAAAACTGGTCCCATGTGTATAGGGCTTTAGAGGTATGCCCTGACATATTTGCGGTGTCCTGCTGCCTTCTAGTGGTCACTCACCGTTCCAAGAAGACACTGAGATTCCTGGATGGCACCGTAGCAACCGAGAAACCCTACAAACATCATCACAGCTCCCACAGCTATCAGGATGTACACACCTAGAGGAGAGGAGAGGAGAGGAGAGGATAAGAGAAGAGAAGAGAAGAGAGGAGAGGAGAGGAGAGGAGAGTTTAGACAATATGATATGGAAAGTGTATGTGAGAGCACACCACCAGATGGTAGTCAACCTCCACAAAACCCAACTGTTGTGATGGAGTCGTTGGTGTTTCCCTGACGTGGTCCCAGTGACACGACGTCTTGAGACGAAGCGGACATCCTGTAACATTCTGTTACTGGAACAGAAAGACATCAACTTCTCAGATCCATCCTGACTGAAAGGGAGGAGTTAGTACACACACACACACACACACACACACACACACACACACACACACACACACACACACACACACACACACACACACACACACACACACAGCAAAGCAGACCAAGGCAGGACATGCCTCCCTCCCCTCTCCCCAGAAACGATTGAGTTAAATATTTTCAGGAAAATCTACCTGATCTTGTCCTTTCCGAGAAATTTGCAAGGCCTTCCCAGTAATCCTGGTGTTTCCGTTCAAACTGGACATGCTGTTTTAAAGCACATAATACCAGTGGAAACAATCTGTAGAAAAATACAGATGGATCTAACGGTTTCTTCTCTGGACACTGGTTACCGGTATTAAACCCTACAAAAACAGCTTTCCTCAGTGAACTTTAACCTCTGACCTCCAGCACCGTCTAACTCCAGGAAACAGGAGCACCTGATTTCCTTCACCGCAGGGTAACTTACACACACACACACACACACACCAGTCAGAGTGTGTACTGCCTTCCTGAAACACTGGAGTGTTGATTCTCTTTTCCCTGGATAGTTACTGTAGCTTTGTGACCGCCTGTGAATGCTATACAATAAAGGATTAGTGACACAAATGGCACCCTCTTTCCTTTAAATGGCACCCTCTTTCCTTCAAATGGCACCCTCTTTCCTTCAAATGGCACCCTCATTCCTTTAAATGGCACCCTCATTCCTTTAAATGGCACCCTCTTTCCTTTAAATGGCACCCTCTTTCCTTCAAATGGCACCCTCTTTCCTTCAAATGGCACCCTCTTTCCTTTAAATGGCACCCTCTTTCCTTCAAATGGCACCCTCTTTCCTTTAAATGGCACCCTCTTTCCTTTAAATGGCACCCTCTTTCCTTTAAATGGCACCCTCTTTCCTTCAAATGGCACCCTCTTTCCTTTCAATGGCACCCTCTTTCCTTCAAATGGCACCCTCTTTCCTTTAAATGGCACCCTCTTTCCTTTACATGGACCTTATGGACCTTGGTCTAAAGTAGTGCACCCTATTCCCTATGGGCTCTGGTCAAAAGTAGTGCGCCCTATTCCCTATGGGCCTTGGTCAAAAATAGTGCACCCTATTCCCTATGGGTCCTGGTCAAAAATAGTGCACCCTATTCCCTATAGGTCCTGGTCAAAAGTAGTGCACCCTATTCCCTATGGATCCTGGTCAAAAATAGTGCACCCTATAGGGTTCTGGTTAAAAGTAGTGCACTACATAGGGAATAGGATGTAATTTGAGAGCCAGCCAAGGAGCATCACTATGACAACACCCTTTAACCTCTGACAGGGTGTGGGGACAGGCCCTATAACTGAGTGTACAAAACAATAGGAACGCCTGTTGTTTCCATGAACATAGACTGACCAGGTGAATCCAGGTGAAAGCTATGATCCCTGATGACACCTGTTAAGTCCACTTTAATCCGTGTAGATGAAGCATTTTGAAGCTTTGAGACAATTCAGACATGGATTGTGTACGTGAAATCAAATGTTATTGGTCACATACACATGTCAATATTAGGAAGGTGTACCTATTTTTTTTTGCACACTAGGTGTATATAGGCATGGGTGACAGGAAGGAAAATGACAGCCCTGTATGGTGACACATTCCTGCACTTTTGTCTGATGAGGCTCTTCCTCATTACATTACATCTTCTCTCTCTCGAAATATATATATATATATATATATTTTTTTACCTTTATTTTACTAGGCAAGTCAGTTAAGAACAAATTCTTATTTTCAATGACGGCCTAGGAAAAGTGGGTTAACTGCCTGTTCAGGGGCAGAACGACAGATTTGTACCTTGTCAGCTCGGGGATTCAAACTTGCAACCTTTCGGTTATTAGTCCAACACTCTAACCACTAGGCTACCCTGCCTATATATATACAGTTGAAGTCGGAAGTTGACATACACTTAGGTTGGAGTCATTAAAACTCATTTTTCAACCACTCCACAAATTTCTTGTTAACAAACTATAGTTTTGGCAAGTCGGTTAGGACATCTACTTTGTGCATGACACAAGTCATTTTTCCAACAATAGTTTACAGACAGATTATTTCACTTATAATTCACTGTATCACAATTCCAGTGGGTCAGAAGTTTAACATTTCACACAGAAGTTCTGACATTTCACATTCTTAAAATAAAGTGGTGATCCTAACTGACCTAAGACAGGGAATGTTTTGTGAAAAACTGAGTTTAAATGTATTTGGCTAAAGTGAATGTAAACTTCTGACTTCACCTGTATCTCTCAGTGTGTGTGTGTGTGTGTGTGTGTGTGTGTGTGTGTGTGTGTGTGTGTGTGTGTGTGTGTGTGTGTGTGTGTGTGTGTGTGTGTGGTGTGTGTGTGTGTGTGTGTGTGTGTGTGTGTGTGTGTGTGTGTGTGTCTCTCTCTCGCTCTCTGTCTCTCTGTCTCTTTCTCTCTCGGTTTCTCCTCTCTCTCTGTCATTCGCTCTCTCTCTTTCCCTCTCTCTCTCTTTCCCTCTCTCTCTCACCTCTATTTCTCTCTCTCTAGCTCGCTCTTTCTATTTCAATTAAATTCAAAGGGCTTTATTGTCATGGGAAACATATGTTTAGAGATATAACATTACACTCACCAAAGTTTTTAAAGAATATAGACATTTATTCTATAGACACATAAATATAGGTTTCTCCGCTGGTTTCCCTTCTCTCATGGCAACGGGCCACAAATCTTGCTGCTGTGACGGCACACTGCGGTATTTCGCCTAACAGATATGGGAGTTTATCACGGTTTGATTTATTTTCAAATTCTTTGTGGGTCTGTGTGAAATGTGTGTCTGTAATGTGGTCATAGATTTGGCAGGAGAATAAGAAGTGTAGGTCAGGTTCCACCTCATTTTGAGGACATTGGGCACATAGGTCGCCATAGGCTCAATAACAAGAGTATGCTGTCTCTCTCTCTCACACACACACACACACACACACACACACACACACACACACACACACACACACACACACACCCTGCTGAGAGAGGGAACGGTTGACCATGCTGCATGTTGTGTAAATTATTTGATTAATAGTTGATAACTATAACCCCAGACTCAAATTATTCTGCCAATCAAATATTCTGTTTTCAAAAATTTTTTAAACTACATATAGCAGGTCAACATCAAGGCTTTAATCATCAGCGGCACTTCTTCAACCCTCTCCACCCACTAGTCTGACCGAATCAACTACAGAGTCCACCTTCACAAAAAGACAGACGACAATTACAGATTACTTCCCCAAGACACACAGTCTGAGAAAGCTCGGACACACTGCCCTTGCAGCAATAACTAGTTCAGCTGGTCTGGTAGGAGGGGAGCCTAGGAGTCGGTGTATATTTATATATTCTCCTACATAAACACCAGTTTGCTGTTCCAGGCAAGCTAAAAACATCCTCTCTCAACTCTAATTTATAACAAGCCCAGATGTACAAGGTTTATTTGAATTATGCAAGGGCGTGTGTTTGAGGGGTAGGAGAGAAGAAAGCCTCTCTTGATGTTCCTTTGGGTGGGCCTACCCTGCCGCCGTACCCTTCCAATCATCAGTGAGCCCTGCTGGGTTGGGTTGGTTTGTTCTCTGATATAAAAATAGTTTTATCCTCTCTGTACACTTAGCTGCGGTAAGTATGGGAGTGGAGAAGTTTGAATTAATGGGCGTACAGTGTGTACATTTTACTACCACAACTAACAAAATAGAAGAAGCCAACACACAGACCTTTGAAAACGTTCAGAACATGTACATTTACCATGTACTGTATATTACCATATATATTTACCATGTATATCTACCATGTACTGTATATTACCATGTATATGTACCATGTATATTTACCATGTACTGTATGTTACCATGTATATGTACCATGTACTGTATATTACCATGTACTGTATATTACCATGTATATGTACCATGTATATTTACCATGTACTGTAAGTTACCATGTATATTTACCATGTACTGTATATTACCATGTATATTACTATGTATATTACCATGTACTGTATATTACCATGTATATTACCATGTATATTTACCATGTACTGTATGTTACCATGTATATTTACCATGTACTGTATATTACCATGTACTGTATATTACCATGTATATGTACAATGTATATTTACCATGTACTGTATGTTACCATGTATATTTACCATGTACTGTATATTACCATGTATATTACCATGTATATGTATCATGTACTGTATATTACCATGTATATTTATCATGTACTATATATTATATTACTGTATATTACCATGTATATTTATCATGTACTATATATTATATTACTGTATATTACCATGTATATTTATCATGTACTATATATTATATTACTGTATATTACCATGTATATTTACCATGTACTGTATATTATATTAAAATGTATATTTACCATGTACTGTATATTATATGACTGTATATTACCACGTATATGTACCATGTATATTTACCATGTATATTTGCCATGTATAGTCACCATGTACTGTATGTTACTATGTACTGTATGTTACCATGTATATTTACCATGTACTATATATTATATTACTGTATATTTACTATGTATATTTACCATGTACTGTATATTATATTACTGTATATTACCATGTATATTTACCATGTATATTTACCATGTACTGTATATTACCATGTATATTTACCATGTATATTTACCATGTACTGTATATTACCATGTATATTTACCATGTATATTTACCATGTACTGTATATTTACCATGTATTTTTACCATATACTGTATATTATATTACTGTATATTTACCATGTATATTTACCATGTATATTACCATGTACTGTATATTTACCATGTATATTTACCATGTACTGTATATTACCATGTATATTTACCATGTACTGTATATTACCATGTGTATTTACCATGTATATTTACCATGTACTGTATATTACCATGTATATTACCATGTATATTACCATGTACATCTACCATGTACTGTATATTACCATGTATATTTACAATGTACTGTATATTTACCATGTATATTTACCATGTACTGTATATTACCATGTATATTTACCATGTACTGTATATTACCATCTATATTTACCATGTACTGTATATTTACCATGTATATTTACCATGTACTGTATATTACCATGTATATTTACCATGTACTGTATATTACCATGTATATTTACCATGTACTGTATATTACCATGTATATTACCATGTATATTTACCATGTACTGTATATTACCATGTATATTACCATGTACTGTATATTACCATGTACTGTATATTACCATGTATATTTACCATGTATATTACCATGTACTGTATATTACCATGTATATTACCATGTATATTACCATGTACTGTATATTTACCATGTACTGTATATTACCATGTGTATTTTTAAGTGTGCACTAGGGGTCAGAGGTAGAAGAGGCTGAGAGAGAAGTAAGTGTTGGGTGAAATAATTCAGTAGACCTTGACTCTGCAGGACCTGGGAGACACACACACACACACAACCCAACACACCCTTAGGGGTGGGACACAACCCAACACACCCCAGGGTTCACACTCAGATATTGAAACAACAACAATATTGAAATGGTTTGTAGATACTTACTGATATAGAAGGTGCTGGGAGCCTGCTGATCTTCAAACTGCTGCATGAGAAGACTGCTGGTCTGGTTGTCATGACGAAGCCATAGAGCCACTCCCAATATCACACCTCCAGCCAACTATCAGAGAGACAGACAGACAGACAGAGAGCGAGCAAGAGACAGACAGACAGACAGACAGACAGACAGACAGACAGACAGACAGACAGACAGACAGACAGACAGACAGACAGACAGACAGACAGACAGAGAGACAGACAGACAGACAGACAGACAGACAGACAGACAGACAGACAGACAGACAGACAGACAGACAGACAGACAGACAGACAGACAGACAGAGAGTCAGTTTACACAGTCTTCCTGTTAGTTTGTCTTCTCTGCTGTACCCCTGCTTGCTCTTTGGGGTCTATGCCGGGGGTGGGGGTGGGGTACTATAAAGCACTTTGTGACAACAGTCACCCTCTCCAACAGTCACCCTCTCCAACAGTCACCCTCTCCAACAGTCACCATCTCCAACAGTCACCCTCTCCAACAGTCATCCTCTCAAATCTGTCACCCTCTCCAATCTGTCACCCTCTCCAATCTGTCACCCTCTCCAACAGTCAACCTCTCCAACAGTCACCCTCTCCAACAGTCATCCTCTCCAATCTGTCACCCTCTCCAACAGTCACCCTCTCCTACAGTCACCCTCTGTCAGTGTTGGTGAAAACCTAGCTTGTGGCTCCGTTGTCCTCTCCAAATAAGCAGGAAATGGAATCCCCAGTGTGAAGAGAGTTATAGAGAGAGAGAGACTGCCATTCTAGCAGCTCACCAGTAAAAACAACAGTAAATCACAGAGAAGCTAGGCTCCAGGATATGCTGTGTGACTTTTAATGATAAGGAGCCCCCCCCCCCTAAAATAGGGTTGAATAAAAAGCAAGAGGGGGAAAAAATGCTTGCAGAATCGCACTGGGTACCAACAAGCCTCTCTAGCCTCAACACTACCAAGTGAATATACTTTGACCGTAGACTACATCATACCAAGTAATTCTACATTTGAGGGAGTTAGATCCAAAACGCTGTATCCACCAATTTTTCACATTGTTGTTTTTTCCATAAGAAATGATTGCTTATGGGTACCTTCATGTGTGTGTGTAAAAATATTACTGTTCTCAGGATGTTTTATTTATAGATTTTAGATGTGTATTAAAATTAAAATAATAATGTTTTGCAAAACACTATACTGTATATCGATTGTTTAGCTGGAATGGAATGTTTGTATCCTGTATATTTGACTGTGATATATGGTTGTCTCATTTAGCTATCTTAAAATCAATGCACTAATTGTAAGGCACTCTGGGTAAGAGCATCTGCTAAATTAGAAATGTCAAATGTAAATGTTTTACATACAGATCTCATATTAATGTATTGATTCATTTAAAAAAAAAAAAAAAATATATATATATATATTTATATCATTTGTACAGTTCTTTATTGAAAATGTAGTTAATTGTTCCATTTGACTGTGTAAAACCTAGCAGTGCTACTTATTTCACTGAGAGTGAGGCAGATATATAGCTTTTTTTGCAAACAAACATGATTATTTGTCTCTCTGAAATGAAACCATCAAGTGATATATTTCAAATCAATTCATGTCAGTCATTGAACAACCCCATGCGATGATTATATATAGTGAAAAAACACGCCAAATCTACTTCCTAAATTCTTCAAAACAATAAAAAGCTAATTTGCCAACATTTCTGAAAATGGATATATAGAGTTTTGGAACGAGACTCTTCATTTGAGCCTGAACCTGAGCAAACCATTAGAGTCACAACATCTTAGCTACTGCAGTTCATTTGGAAGCATGTCGGAACAAAGGAAATGTCAATAAAAAGAAATATTCCCTCCCCCCAATCTTCCAAATCAGACCTGGGTTCAAATGGTAATTGAAAACATTTCAAATACTTTTACTATGTTTGATTGAGAATATTTGGTGCAATGGAAACAATAGAATAGCTTTAAAAAAAAAAAGCATACCCAGTCCTCCTGGCTCATCAGGCAAACTGAAGCAAGCGCTGAAAGTATCGGAATGATTCCAAGTACTATTTGAAACCATGCAGGTCTGCTCCCCATTTGCCTGGAACATCTGGTAAAAACTGGATGGAGTCACACTCGCATGCTTCCTACTACAACACACACACACGCACAAACTATCTCCGTGTTTCTGTTGTGAGCAACAGTAAAATACTAGGCTTTTATGTCTCAATATATAAATTCTACAATCCAATTGTTGTTGGATTGTATGTGTTTTGTGTAGGGAATTATTGAAAAGTGAATTATTGAAAAGTGTATGGTATCTCCTTTAGGACAGGCTTACTATTTTGAGCCACTACAGTTTTCACACGGTTAAATCTTCAGTTGGATCATTAAAAAATATAGGCCTATCCTACGAGAGAACCTCACACGATATAACAGTTTGTGATATAGTCTCATAGGATATATACCTATATGAAAGTAGTATTGAATAGGAGCTCATCAGTACCTCAGTGATACTCTGTGGCTGATCTGAAATAGACAGGTTGGTATCACAACAGTTGGAGTATGACTTAAGTTCTGTAACAAGCTAAAAGATTTAAGAAGATTTAAAACATTTAAGATGCACTTTTATCGACCACAGATTGAAGAAGTGTGTTGATAATAATCCATATAAAGTAACATCGTTTAAAAATGACGAGATATATATATTTTTTTTACATTTAAAAAAAGTCTGAACTCACCCAGAAAACAAAATTAAAGAAAAATAGCATGAATTTAATGCACAATGTGCAGCCCACTACTGTCATGATGCTCGAGTGTTCAGGTCCGTTCTTAAAAAGATAAATTAATTATTAAGGTGCACGCGTGATACCAAGATTATGTCCAAGATTCTAAGAAGAAGGACCGTTAAGAGATTCTCCTCCTTTATAGCAACTTAACATCTGTGACAGAAGAACTCGAGGTCTGTCCTCCTTCTACTCGAGAAACTCCTCCTTCTACTAATGAGTGTGTAAGCCAGACTGGAGACTGAGGTGGTATAGACATGGAGAGAAGGGCGCTGCCCACCAAGTGGCGAGGGTGGTAGAATAGGGTGATGCCCACCAAGTGGTGAGGGTGGTAGAGCAGGGTGATGCCCACCAAGTGGTGAGGGTGGTAGAGCAGGGTGATGCCCACCAAGTGGTGAGGGTGGTAGAGCAGGGTGATGCCCACCAAGTAGTGAGGGTGGTACAGCAGGGTGATGCCCACCAAGTGGCGAGGGTGGTAGAGCAGGGTGATGCCCACCAAGTGGTGAGGGTGGTAGAATAGGGTGATGCCCACCAAGTGGTGAGGGTGGTAGAATAGGGTGATGCCCTACAAGTGGTGAGGGTGGTTGAATAGGGTGATGCCCACCAAGTGGCGAGGGTGGTAGAATAGGGTGATGCCCACCAAGTGGTGAGGGTGGTAGAGCAGGGTGATGCCCACCAAGTGGTGAGGGTGGTAGAATAGGGTGATGCCCACCAAGTGGTGAGGGTGGTAGAATAGGGTGATGCCCACCAAGTGGTGAGGGTGGTAGAATAGGGTGATGCCCAACAAGTGGTGAGGGTGGTTGAGCAGGGTGATGCCCACCAAGTGGTGAGGGTGGTTGAGCAGGGTGATTCCCAACAAGTGGTGACGGTGGTAGAGCAGGGTGATGCCCACCAAGTGGCGAGGGTGGTAGAATAGGGTGATGCCCACCAAGTGGTGAGGGTGGTAGAGCAGGGTGATGCCCACCAATTGGTGAGGATGGTAGAACAGGGTGATGCCCTACAAGTGGTGAGGGTGGTAGAATAGGGTGATGCCCACTAAGTGGTGAGGGTGGTAGAATAGGGTGATGCCCACCAAGTGGTGAGGGTGGTAGAGCAGGGTGATGCCCACCAAGTGGTGAGGGTGGTTGAGCAGGGTGATGCCCAACAAGTGGTGAGGGTGGTTGAGCAGGGTGATGCCCACCAAGTGGTGAGGGTGGTAGAATAGGGTGATGCCCACCAAGTGGTGAGGGTGGTAGAGCAGGGTGATGCCCACCAAGTGGTGAGGGTGGTAGAGCAGGGTGATGCCCACCAAGTGGTGAGGGTGGTTGAGCAGGGTGATGCCCAAGTGGTGAGGGTGGTAGAGCAAGTGGTGAGGGTGGTAGAGCAGGGTGATGCCCAACAAGTGGTGAGGGTGGTGAGCAGGGTGATGCCCACCAAGTGGTGAGGGTGGTAGAGCAGGGTGATGCCCACCAAGTGGTATAGACATGGACAGCAGGGCTTGGCTCTCTTATCATCTTATAGGCTATAGAAGTCAGGAATAGCTGAGTCATATAGTGGTCGGTAGGGTATAGTGGTTGGTAGGGTATAGTGGTTGGTAGGGTATAGTGTCTGGTAGGGTATAGTGGTTGGTAGGGTATAGTGGTAGGTAGGGTATAGTGGTTGGTAGGGAATAGTGGTTGGTAGGGTATAGTGGTAGGTAGGGTATAGTGGTTGGTAGGGTATAGTGTCTGGTAGGGTATAGTGGTAGGTAGGGTATAGTGGTTGGTAGGGTATAGTGGTAGGTAGGGTATAGTGGTTGGTAGGGTATAGTGGCTGGTAGGGTATAGTGGTTGGTAGGGTATAGTGGGCAGGTAGGGTATAGTGGTTGGTAGGGAATAGTGGTTGGTATATAGTGTTTGGTAGGGTATAGTGGTTGGTAGGGTATAGGGTATAGTGGTTGGTAGGGAATAGTGGTTGGTAGGGTATAGTGGTAGGTAGGGTATAGTGGTTGGTAGGGTATAGTGGCTGGTAGGGTATAGTGGTTGGTAGGGTATAGTGGTTGGTGGGGTATAGTGGTTGGTAGGGTATAGTGGCTGGTAGGGTATAGTGGTAGGTAGGGTATAGTGGTTGGTAGGGAATAGTGGTTGGTAGGGTATAGTGTTTGGTAGGGTATAGTGGTTGGTAGGGTATAGTGGTAGGTAGGGTATAGTGGTTGGTAGGGAATAGTGGTTGGTAGGGTATAGTGGTAGGTAGGGTATAGTGGTTGGTAGGGTATAGTGTCTGGTAGGGTATAGTGGTTGGTAGGGTATAGTGGTAGGGTATAGTGGTTGGTAGGGTATAGTGGTTGGTAGGGTATAGTGGTAGGTAGGGTATAGTGGTTGGTAGGGTATAGTGGCTGGTAGGGTATAGTGGTTGGTAGGGTATAGTGGTAGGTAGGGTATAGTGGTTGGTAGGGAATAGTGGTTGGTAGGGTATAGTGTTTGGTAGGGTATAGTGGTTGGTAGGGTATAGGGTATAGTGGTTGGTAGGGTATAGTGGTAGGTAGGGTATAGTGGTTGGTAGGGTATAGTGGCTGGTAGGGTATAGTGGTTGGTAGGGTATAGTGGTTGGTAGGGTATAGTGGTTGGTATAGTGGTTGGTAGGGTATAGTGGCTGGTAGGGTATAGTGTCTGGTAGGGTATAGTGGTTGGTAGGGTATAGTGGTAGGTAGGGTATAGTGGTTGGTAGGGTATAGTGGTTGGTAGGGTATAGTGGCAGGTAGGGTATAGTGGTTGGTAGGGTATAGTGGCTGGTAGGGTATAGTGGTTGGTAGGGTATAGTGGTAGGTAGGGTATAGTGGTTGGTAGGGAATAGTGGTTGGTAGGGTATAGTGTTTGGTAGGGTATAGTGGTTGGTAGGTATAGGTATAGTGGTTGGTAGGGTATAGTGGTAGGTAGGGTATAGTGGTTGGTAGGGTATAGTGGCTGGTAGGGTATAGTGGTTGGTAGGGAATAGTGGTTGGTAGGGCATAGTGTTTGGTAGGGTATAGTGGTTGGTAGGGTATAGTGGCTGGTAGGGTATAGTGGTTGTTAGGGTATAGTGGTTGGTAGGGTATAGTGGTTGGTAGGGTATAGGTGGTATAGTGGTTGGTAGGGTATAGTGGTAGGTAGGGTATAGTGGTTGGTAGGGTGGAGTGGTAGGTAGGGAATAGTGGTTGGTAGGGTATAGTGGTAGGTAGGGTAGTGGTTGGGGTATAGTGGTTGGTAGGGGTGGCTGGTAGGGTATAGTGGTTGGTAGGGTATAGTGGTAGGTAGGGTATAGTGGTTGGTAGGGAATAGTGGTTGGTAGGGTATAGTGTTTGGTAGGGTATAGTGGTTGGTAGGGTAGGGTATAGTGGTTGGTAGGTATAGTGGTAGGTAGGGTATAGTGGTTGGTAGGGTATAGTGGTTGGTAGTGGTATAGTGGCAGGTAGGGTATAGTGGTTGGTAGGAATAGTGGTTGGTAGGGTATAGTGTTTGGTAGGGTATAGTGGTTGGTAGGGTATAGGTATAGTGGTTGGTAGGGTATAGTGGTAGGTAGGGTATAGTGGTTGGTAGGGTATAGTGGCTGGTAGGGTATAGTGGTTGGTAGGGTATAGTGGTTGGTAGGGTTAGTGGTAGGTCATAGTGGTTGGTAGGGTATAGTGGCTGGTAGGGTATAGTGGTTGGTAGGGTATAGTGGTAGGTAGGGTATAGTGGTTGGTAGGGAATAGTGGTTTAGGGTATAGTGTTTGGTAATACTGGTAGGGCATAGGGTATAGTGGTTGGTAGGGTATAGTGGCAGGTAGGGTATAGTGGTTGGTAGGGTATAGTGGCTGGTAGGGTATAGTGGTTGGTAGGGTATAGTGGTTGGTAATAGTGGTTGGTAGGGTATAGTGGTTGGTAGGTATAGTGGCTGGTCATAGTGTCTGGTAGGGTATAGTGGTTGGTAGGGTATAGTGGTAGGTAGGGTATAGTGGTTGGTAGGGTATAGTGGTTGGTAGGGTATAGTGGTAGGTAGGGTATAGTGGTTGGTAGGGTATAGTGGCTGGTAGGCATATAGTGGTTGGTAGGGTATAGTGGCAGGTAGGGTATAGTGGTTGGTAGGGAATAGTGGTTGGTAGGGTATAGTGTTTGGTAGGGTATAGTGGTTGGTAGGGTATAGGGTATAGTGGTTGGTAGGGTATAGTGGTAGGTAGGGTATAGTGGTTGGTAGGGTATAGTGGCTGGTAGGGTATAGTGGCTGGTAGGGAATAGTGGTTGGTAGGGTATAGTGTTTGGTAGGGTATAGTGGTTGGTAGGGTATAGTGGCTGGTAGGGTATAGTGGTTGTTAGGGTATAGTGGTTGGTAGGGTATAGTGGTTGGTAGGGCATAGTGGTAGGTAGGGTATAGTGGTTGGTAGGGTATAGTGGTAGGTAGGGTATAGTGGTTGGTAGGTGGAGTGGTAGGTAGGGAATAGTGGTTGGTAGGGTATAGTGGCTGGTAGGGTATAGTGGTTGGTAGGGTATAGTGGTTGGTAGGGTATAGTGGCTGGTAGGGTATAGTGGTTGGTAGGGTATAGTGGTAGGTAGGGTATAGTGGTTGGTAGGGAATAGTGGTTGGTAGGGTATAGTGTTTGGTAGGGTATAGTGGTTGGTAGGGTAGGGTATAGTGGTTGGTAGGGCATAGTGGTAGGTAGGGTATAGTGGTTGGTAGGGCATAGTGGTAGGGTATAGTGGTTGGTAGGGTATAGTGGTAGGTAGGGTATAGTGGTTGGTAGTGGTTGGTAGGGTATAGTGTTTGGTAGGGTATAGTGGTTGGTAGGGTATAGGGTATAGTGGTTGGTAGGGTATAGTGGTAGGTAGGGTATAGTGGTTGGTAGGGTATAGTGGCTGGTAGGGTATAGTGGTTGGTAGGGTATAGTGGTTGGTAGGGTATAGTGGTTGGTAGGGTATAGTGGTTGGTAGGGTATAGTGGCTGGTAGGGTATAGTGGTAGGTAGGGTATAGTGGTTGGTAGGGAATAGTGGTTGGTAGGGTATAGTGTTTGGTAGAGTATAGTGGTTGGTAGGTATAGTGGTAGGTAGGGTATAGTGGTTGGTAGGGTATAGTGGCTGGTAGGGTATAGTGGTTGGTAGGTTATAGTGGTTGGTAGGGTATAGTGGTAGGTAGGGTATAGTGGTTGGTAGGGTATAGTGGCTGGTAGGGTATAGTGGTTGGTAGGGTATAGTGGTTGGTAGGGAATAGTGGTTGGTAGGGTATAGTGTTTGGTAGGGTATAGTGGTTGGTAGGGTATAGAGGCTGGTAGTGTATAGTGGTTGTTAGGGTATAGTGGTTGGTAGGGTATAGTGGTTGGTAGGGTATAGTGGTAGGTAGGGTATAGTGGTTGGTAGGGTATAGTGGTAGGTAGGGTATAGTGGTTGGTAGGGTGGAGTGGTAGGTAGGGAATAGTGGTTGGTAGGGTATAGTGGTAGGTAGGGTATAGTGGTTGGTAGGGTATAGTGGTAGGTATGGTATAGTGGTGGTAGGGTATAGTGGTTGGTAGGGTATAGTGGCTGGAATTCTTTGTTCATTTTTGTTAAAACTGCCAAGTTGCCCAGTTTTTAAAACTTTTTTGGTAAGGTTGCTTGTTAGTTATCCCATTACAAACAAGTATTCAACAAGTAAACAAATATGGATTTATTTTCCACCAATTGGAGCCATATCAAAATGTCTGAAAGAATCAATGTCTGCAAGATCTCATTAAGACAGTATACTACATAACAGAACCAGATATAATAGGATAGTACTGTACAGCATACCACTAGACAACATATGTACTTCGATTGACACTAAAACAAATGGTTATTGAATGGTGATTGGCACTTTGTTATCATCATTTGCTCTAAAATTTCGCTCACTGCACATCACTCAAAACAACTCTGTAAGCTACTTGGTGAGGTATATCTCAACAAGATCAAAATACATATTCCCAACTAAACGGATTGAGTTCAAATGTTTGGTATGCAGATGTTGCATACCAAACTTCGGCCGTCTGGGAGAGAGGAGAGGAGGTGCTGGAATCGTATGAGGGGTTCAAGGCTCTGTTCAGTGGTATCTTCGATCATCCACTGGAGGTTAGAGAGGGAGGTGAGCACCTATTTCAACTACGGCAGGATGATAAGACGCACTCACCTTCCAGACAGTAGCAGCATCCAGCTGATGGAATGAGCCGGCGCTCTGTAAGATTTTCAGAAGAGGACTGCGCAAGGAGATCCAGACTGAACTGGCACGTCGAGACGACAACAACCTGTCCTTGGACGCACTCATCACGATGGCCTACTTTGGGAGCGTCGATACCCTCGTCGCTTCTCTCCTTCTCTCCTTCCCTCCTTCTCTCCTTCCCTCCTTCTCTCCTTCTCTCCTTCTCTCCTTCCCTCCTTCTCTCCTTCCCTCCTTCTCTCCTTCTCTCCTTCCCTCCTTCTCTCCTTCTCTCCTTCCCTCATTCTCTCCTTCCCTCCTTCTCTCCTTCCCTCCTTATCTCCTTCCCTCCTTCTCTCCTTCCCTCCTTCTCTCCTTCTCTCCTTCTCTCCTTCCCTCCTTCTCTCCTTCCCTCCTTCTCTCCTTCTCTCCTTCTCTCCTTCCCTCCTTCCTCCTTCTCTCCTTCTCTCCTTCTCTCAGTGACCACTCTGTATCAGAGCCTGAACCCATGGCAGTAGGGAAACAATGCATGTCCCTCATGTACAGTTTTTACAGTGATAGTGGATTCCAGTTTCTCCGGGAACTTTATTGACCACACCCTTGCCTCCTCTCTGAACATCACCTCTTTCCCGCTATCCTCTCCGTTTCCAGTCCAAGCCCTTGATAAATCAGCCAATAGGATCCGGAACCATCACACACATCACCACACCACTCACCCTCACCGTAGAGTCCATTCATCTGGAAAACATTCCCTTCTTCATCATTAGTGCACCAGTTCACATTGATCATCCTCGGCCTCCCATGGTTCCAACTCCATAACCCCACCATCTCATGGTCAAGGATGAGAATCACGGACTGGGCACCCGAATTCCGGAGGACCTGCTTTCCCCGCCCCCTCTTGAGTTCTCTCTGGTTTCCCTACTGTTCCTACTGTTCCAGCGTTCCAGCAGGTCTTCCAGCATTATGGCCTTCCGGTGGACATCGTGTCCGACCGTGGACCCCAATTCACATCACGCTTATGGAAAGCCTTCATGGAGAAGCTCAGGGTCACGTCAGCCTCACTTCCGGGTATACAGTGCCTTGCGAAAGTATTCGGCCTCCTTGAACTTTGCGACCTTTTGCCACATTTCAGGCATCAAACATAAAGATATAAAAATGTATTTTTTTGTGAAGAATCAAAAACAAGTGGGACACAATCATGAAATGGAACGACATTTATTGGATATTTCAAACTTTTTTAACAAATCAAAAACTGAAAAATTGGGCGTGCAAAATTATTCAGCCCCCTTAAGTTAATACTATGTAGCGCCACCTTTTGCTGCGATTACAGCTATAAGTCACTTGGGGTATGTCTCTATCAGTTTTGCACATCGAGAGACTGAATTTTTTTCCCATTCCTCCTTGCAAAACAGCTCGAGCTCAGTGAGGTTGGATGGAGAGCATTTGTGAACAGCAGTTTTCAGTTCTTTCCACAGATTCTCGATTGGATTCAGGTCTGGACTTTGACTTGGCCATTCTAACACCTGGATATGTTTATTTTTGAACCATTCCATTGTAGATTTTGCTTTATGTTTTGGATCATTGTCTTGTTGGAAGACAAATCTCCGTCCCCAGTCTCAGGTCTTTTGCAGACTCCATCAGGTTTTCTTCCAGAATGGTCCTGTATTTGGCTCCATCCATCTTCCCATCAATTTGAACCATCTTCCCTGTCCCTGCTGAAGAAAAGCAGGCCCAAACCATGATGCTGCCACCACCTTGTTTGACAGTGGGGATGGTGTGTTCAGGGTGATGGGCTGTGTTGCTTTTACGCCAAACATAACGTTTTGCATTGTTGCCAAAAAGTTCAATTTTGGTTTCATCTGACCAGAGCACCTTCTTCCACATGTTTGGTGTGTCTCCCAGGTGGCTTATGGCAAACTTTAAACAACACTTTTTATGGATATCTTCAAGAAATGGCTTTCTTCTTGCCACTCTTCCATAAAGGCCAGATTTGTGCAATATACGACTGATTGTTGTCCTATGGACAGAGTCTCCCACCTCAGCTGTAGATCTCTGCAGTTCATCCAGAGTGATCATGGGCCTCTTGGCTGCATCTCTGATCAGTCTTCTCATTGTATGAGCTGAAAGTTTAGAGGGACGGCCAGGTCTTGGTAGATTTGCAGTGGTCTGATACTCCTCCATTTCAATATTATCGCTTGCACAGTGCTCCTTGGGATGTTTAAAGCTTGGGAAATCTTTTTGTATCCAAATCCGGCTTTAAACTTCTTCACAACAGTATCTCGGACTTGCCTGGTGTGTTCCTTGTTCTTCATGATGCTCTCTGCGCTTTTAACGGACCTCTGAGACTATCACAGTGCAGGTGCATTTATACGGAGACTTGATTACACACAGGTGGATTGTATTTATCATCATTCGTCATTTAGGTCAACATTGGATCATTCAGAGATCCTCACTGAACTTCTTGAGAGAGTTTGCTGCACTGAAAGTAAAGGGGCTGAATAATTTTGCACGCCCAATCTTTCAGTATTTGATTTGTTAAAAAAGTTTGAAATATCCAATAAATGTCGTTCTACTTCATGATTGTGTCCCACTTGTTGTTGATTCTTCACAAAAAAATACAGTTTTATATCTTTATGTTTGAAGCCTGAAATGTGGCAAAAGGTCGCAAAGTTCAAGGGGGCCGAATACTTTCGCAAGGCACTGTAAGCCTCAGTCTAACAGGCAGGTGGAGAGGATGAACCAGGAGCTAGGAAGGTTCCTGAGTAGTCCATCATCAGAAGGAGCAGGCGGATCGCAGCCGCAGGGAGGAACCCGTGTTCCATCCTGGTGATCGCATCTGCAAGAAGCTGAGCCCCCGGTTTGTGGGGCCGTTCAAGGTTCTCCGGATGGTCAACAAGGTGACATAGATTACAGCTTCCAAGTGACTACCGTATCTCACCTTCCTTTCATGTCTCCCTTCTCAGGCTGGTGGTTCCAGGTCCCTTAGCTGAGGCTGTTCCCCACAACACCCCTCTCTGCCTCCCCTGGAAGTCGAAGGAAGTCCCGCCTATGCCGTCAGATCCCTACTGGACTCCCAACGTCGTGGGTATTGGCTCCAGTACCTGGTGGACTGGCAGGGGTACGGTCCAGAGGAGTGCTGTTGTGTTCCGGTGGAGGACATTCTGGATCTCAACATCATTCAAGATTTCCACCTTCGCTGACTGGCCCGTTCCTCAAACTCGAGGAGCCCCCCACTTCCTGTGGGTATGGTAAACGGGGTGTCCGGGAGGTCCTTCACCCAGATTTTTTGTTGTTGATATTTTAAAATAGATTTCCGCCAATTCTGCACAGTTTGACATTACTTTTTATGCCTCTTTTGAGGGGTGTATTGAGGGGTATTTTTAAAACACAGTATAATTGGAAGGATGTGGATTTTTGCACCTTTAAAGATTTTGGCATGGGGCTTAGAAAAATGTGCTGTTTTATAGCTCGTCTCATGCTATTCTTCAAATTTTGCTATGAGGATGAGACAATCTTTTGCAGTTTTAAAATACATTTCCTGCTACTCTACACATTTTGTCATGAGGCTGAGAGGAAAATGTTGCCGTTTTAAACTGTTCAGGGAAAAATCTCACTTTTAAAAGTTCATATTCTGTTAACTCATACCCAAATAATGTTGACTTATCCTATACTCGTATTTGTGGCCAAAGCTAACTTGATGAGGAAAAAAACACTTCAAAAACCCCACCTCAAACTTGTATCTCAAACAGACCATTTCAAAAATGCTTGCTACTTCCTCACAATAAAATAGCCAGGCTACATACAAGGAGTACCAGTACTGAGTCAATGTGCAGGCGGTACGGGGTAATTGAGGTAATACATCATGTACATGTCGGTAGGGGTAAAAGTGACGAGGTAATCAGGAGACATAATAAACAGAGTCGCAGCAGAGTGTGTGAGTGTTCATAGAGCCAGTGCAAGAGTCAAACAAATATTATAATAGTGGGTGTCAATGTAAATAGTCCAGTGACCATTTGATTAACTGTTCAGCAGTCTTATGGCTTGTGGGTAGAAGCTGTTGAGGAGTATGGAGCGATGCCCACGTGAGACTCCAGCGCGCCGTCCATCGTTTCCAGACTTGGTGCATCGGTACCAATTTATTTTATTTGACCTTTATTTAACTTGGCAAGTCAGTTAAGAACAAATTCTTATTTTCAATGACGGCCTAGGAACAGTGGGTTAACTGCCTGTTCAGGGGCAGAATGACAGATTTGTACCTTGTCAGCTCAGGGATTTGAACTTGCAGGTTACTAGTCCAACGCTCTAGCCACTAGGCTACCCTGCCGCCCCACTAGGCTACCCTGCCGCCCCACTAGGCTACACTGCCGCCCCACTAGGCTACCCTGCCGCCCCACTAGGCTACCCTGCACTTGCTGTGCAGTAGCAGAGAACCGTCTATGACAGGGGTGGGCAACTCCAAGGGTGTCACTTGGGTTCACTTTTTCTACATCCCCAGCAAAACACAGATGATTAATCAAATGCCATTCTAAACTGAAGATCATGATTAGGTGATTATTGGAGTCAGGTGTGTTAGCTGGGGCTGGGACAAAACTGTGACACCAATCAGGTGGCCCTTGAGGACTGTAAATGCCCACCCCTGGTCTATGACATGGATGGCTGGAGTCTTTGACAATTTCTTAAGAACTTCCTCTGACACCGCCTGGTATAGAGGTCCTGGATGGCAGGGAGCTCTGCCCCAGTGATGTACTGGGCCGTATGCACTACCCTCTGTAGTGCCTTTAGGTCGGATGCCAAGCAGTTTCCATACCAGGCAGCAGAGTTACTAGTCCAACGCTCTAACCACTAGGCTACCCTGCCGCCTCTCCACTCTAACCACTAGGCTACCCTGCCGCCTCTACACTCTAACCACTAGGCTACCCTGCCGCCTCTCCACTCTAACCACTAGGCTACCCTGCCGCCTCTCCACTCTAACCACTAGGCTACCCTGCTCGGCTCTCCATTCCCTATAGTCCACAATCATCTCCTTTGTCTTGATGTCATGTTGAGGGAGACGTTGTTGTCCTGGCACCACAACGGGGCTGAAGTGGAGCGGGTCGAGAGCTTCAAATTCCTTGGTGTCCACATCACTAAGGATCAATTGTGGACCAAAACACACCAACACAGTCATAAAGAAGGCACAACAATGCCTCTTCCCCCTTGACCAGGGCTGGCACCCTATTTCCTATATAGTGCACTACTCTTGACTAGGGCTCTGTTGGTGGTGGACTATATATGGAATAGAGTGCCATTTGGAATACAGACATCATTCCCAGTGACGTCCTCCTGCCTCCCTGCCACAGCTACAGAGGCTCAACTCTGACCCTTTTGATATACAGTTTAGTTTATCAGCTAGTAGGCGTGGAGGCTCCGCAGGAGGAGGAAGGGGAGGACCATCCTCCTCAGAGAATTTCATATACAGTGGGGCAAAAAAGTATTTAGTCAGCCACCAATTGTGCAAGTTCTCCCACTTAAAAAGATGAGAGAGGCCTGTAATTTTCATCATAGGTACACTTCAACTATGACAGACAAAATGAGAAAAAAATCCAGAAAATCACATTGTAGGATTTTTAATTAATGTATTTGCAAATTATGGTGGAAAATAAGTATGGTGCTATGCTTGAAACATGCAGTTATTACAGACTGGGTCAGGGAGAGGTTGAAAATGTCAGTGAAGTCACTTGCCAGCTGGTCAGCTCATGCTCTGAGTATGTGTCCTGGTAATCCGTCTGGCCCTGCAGCCTTGTGAATAATGACTTGTTTAAATGTCTTATTCACATTGGCTATGGAGAGCGTGATCACACAGTTGTCCAGAACAGCTGGTGCTCTCACGCATGGTTCAGTGTTGCTTGCCTCAAAGCGAGTATAAAAGGCACTTAGTATGCCTGGAAGGCTTGCATCACTGAGCAGCTCTTGGCTGGTTTCCCTTTGTAATCCGTGATAGTTTGCAAGCCCTGTCACCTGACGAGCGTCAGAGCTGGTGTAGTAGGAATCGATCTTAGTCCTGTATGGACACTTTTCCTGTTTAATGGTTTGTCAGAGGCATAGCAGGATTTCTTCTAAGTGTTCAGTTTAGTGTCCCACTCCTTGAAAGCAGCAGCTCTAGCCTTTAGCTCAGTGCGGATGTTGCCTGTAATCCATGGCTTCTGGTTGAGATATTTAAGTATCGTCACTTTAGGGACAACATCGTTGATGCACTTTATTAATGAACCGGTGACTGATGTGGTAAACTCCTCAATGCCATTGGATGAGTCCTGGAACATATTCCAGTATGTGCTAAAGGAAAAAGTCTTGTAGTTTAGGATTGGCTTCATCTGACCACTTCTGTATTGAGCGTGTCACTGGTACTTCCTGTTTGAGTTTTTACTTTTAAGCCGGAATCAGGAGGATAAAGTTATGGTCAGATTTGCCAAAGTGAGGGTGAGCTTTGTATGCGTCTTTGTGTGTGGAGTTAAGATGATCTTTCGCCTCTGGTTGCACAGTTGACATGCTGGTAGAAATGAGGTCAAACGGATTTCAGTTTTCCTGTATAAAATCATCGGCCACTAGGAGCTCTACCTCTGCATGAGCATGTTCTTGTTTGGTTATCGCCCTATACAGCTCGTTGAGTGTGGTCTTAGTGTCAGCATCGGTTTGTGGTGTTAAATAGACAGCTACAAAAAATATAGATTAAACTCTCTTGGTAAACAGTGTGGTCTACAGCTTATCATGAGATACTCTACCTTAGGCGAGCAGAACCTCAAGACTTCCTTAATATTAGAGATCAGCAAGCACACACCAGCTGTTGTTAACAAAGAGACACACCATCCCCCTTGAGCTTACCTGATGCTACCGTTCTGTTCTGCCACTGCACAGAAAAACCAGCTAGAATATTACCTATGACCTTCTTCAGCCAAGTTTCCAAGAAACATAGGACGTTACAGTTCTTCAGGTCCCGTTGATAGGATAGTCACAAACGGAGCTCGTCCAATGTTTCATACATTCATTGTAGAGAGGGTAGAGGCAGTTCATTTACTGGCCGTCATAGTTTCATCATGGTGCCCGCACTTTGACCTCTATATCGCCGTCTTTCTCTCTTCCGAGTGTCTGGGATTAGGCCCTGCCCCGGGGGTGAGCAGTATGATTGAAGTAAAAATCTTCATCCAAATCAAGGATGCTAGCCTTCTGGGCAGAGTTGCAAAGAAAAAGCCATCTCTCTGTCCAGTGTCTGTGTTCTTTTGCCCATCTTAATCTTTTATTTTTATTTGCCAGTCTGAGATATTGATTTTTCTTTGCAACTATGCCTAGAAGGCCAGCATCCCGGAGGACGCCTCTTCACTGTTGAGACTTGTGTTTTGCGGGTACTATTTAATGAAGCTGCCAGTTGAGAACTTGTGAGGCGTCTCTAGACACTCTACTGGTCCTTTTGCTCAGTTGTGCACCGGGTCCTCCCACTCCTCTTTCTATTCTGGTTAGAGACAGTTTGCGCTGTTCTCTGAAGGGAGTAGCACACAGCGTTGTACAAGTTCTTCAGTTTCTTGGCAATTTATCGCATTGAAATAGCCTTCATTTCTCAGAACAAGAATAGACTGATGAGTGTCAGAAGAAAGTTATTTGTTTCTGGCCATTTTGAGCCTGTAATTGAACCCACAAATGCTGATTCTCCAGATACTCAACTAGTCTAAAGAAGGCCAGTTTTATTGCTTCTTTAATCAGGACAACAGTTTTCAGCTGTGCTAACATAATCGCAAAAGGGTTTTCTAATGATCAATTAGCCTTTTAAAACAATAAACTTGGATTAGCTAACATAATGTGCCATTGGAACACAGGAGTGATGGTTGCTGATAATGGGACTCTGTACGCCTATGTAGATATTCCATTAAAAAAATCTGTCGTTTCCAGCTACAATAGTAATTTACAACATTAACAATGTCTACACTGTATTTCTGATCTATTTGATGTTATTTCAATGTACAAAAAAATTGATTTTCTTTCAAAAACAAGGACATTTCTAAGTGACCCCAAACTTTTGAATGGTAGTGTATATGTTACAAATTCCAATTAGTTGTGGCTAATGTTAGCTAGGCTTAGGGGTTACGGTTAGGGTTAGGTTAGGGGAAGGGTTAGCTAGCATGCTAAGTAGTTGCAAAGTATATGAAAAGTAGTAAGTAGTTGCTAAGTAGCTAATATTGTCCATGATGAGATACAAACATGCAACTTTTGGTTTGCTAAACACTCAAGTTCGCACACCTAGTGCAATGTCATAGTAATATTGAGGAGGCACTAAGATGACTGAGGTAGCCTACAGGAAACTAAATGTTGGTCCCATGTTTCATGAGCTTAAATAAAATCGACTTCACTGGGCAATGCATTTTGCTTATGTCAATGTTGTGAACAGAGTGCCCCATTGTGGCAGCGGGATTATGGTATGGGCAGGCATAAACTACAGACAATGAACACAATTGCATTTTATCAATGGCAATTGATTTGAACCCACAAAGATACCGTGACGAGATCCTGAGGCCCGTTGTCGTGCCATTCATCCCCCGCCATCATCTCATGTTTCAGCATGATAATGCACAGCCCCATGTCACAAGGATCTGTACACAATTCCTGGAAGCTGAAAATGTCTCAGTTCTTCCATGGCCTGCATACTCACCAGACATGTCACCCATTGAGCATGTTTGGGATGCTCTGGATCGACGCATACGACAGAGTGTCCCAGTTCCAGCCAATATCCAGCAACTCCGCACAGCCATTGAAGAGGAGTGGGACAACATTCCACAGGTCGCAATCAACAACCTGATTAACTCTATGCGAAGGAGATGTGTCACGCTGCATGAGGCAAATGGTGGTCACACCAGATACAGACTGGTTTTCTGATCCAACGCCCATACTTTTTTTTTTTAAATTACGTTATCTGTGACCAACAAATGCGTATATCTGTATTCCCAGTCATGTGAAATCCATAGATTAGGGCCTAATGAATGTATTCCCAGTCATGTGAAATCCATAGATTAGGGCCTAATGAATGTATTCCCAGTCATGTGAAATCCATAGATTAGGGCCTAATGAATGTATTCCCAGTCATGTGAAATCTATAGATTAGGGCCTAATGAATGTATTCCCAGTCATGTGAAATCTATAGATTAGGGCCTAATGAATGTATTCCCAGTCATGTGAAATCCATAGATTAGGGCCTAATGAATGTATATTGACTGATTTTCTTCTATGAACTGTAACTCAGTAAAAATATTTGAAATGGTTGCATATTGCGTTTATATTGTTGTTCAGTGTTCATGGGCAATATCACTCTCTCTGTTGGCAATGGGCATAATGACATCATAACGACTTTATTATAGCCTCCTACCATACGGTGGAGAGAGGGAATTGAAATCAGAGGCCGTTGTGGCACCATTGGTTGTCTGTCTCTGTTCATACAAAATCACGTTGTATAAAAAGGGAACACATTTGCATAAACTCTTTGTTTTTTTGTTTATATTCATTTACATTCAAAAAAAATGTTGAGCGTAATATTTCGTTAAACACTATGAAATGCATCCCCTGTACGAAATTGGCTCTATAAATAGAGTTTGATTTGATTAATTTACATACATTTATTTCCTTGTTTGTTGTAGGATGGGATTAGGCGTTTAGCCTAATGGTGTAAGGGTCATATCCAGCATGCCCTCAAAATAAAAACCTATTGACTCCGTCAGACTGTCGGTTTGGACAACTGTCCAAAATACTTAAGTCTACTGTAACAAATAAAGAACTTAAGGATGGAAAATGGGTGGGGCTGCCTCGCTGGCAAATAACGCAAACAAATCAGTGAACGCATGAACTCCATGACTGACAATTAAAACAGAACAATGGTGATGACCTGGCATGCTCCATGTCATTTGAGACGAGGTGAAACTAGGAAGAGAGGGAACCAGCTGTCAACAATGATTTATTGTTAGCTTATATTTTCGTTGTTTGTTTTTTTAAAACATATTGTGAGTCTCTAGACTGACAGTCCTACTCCCTCGTCTTCTTCCTCTACGGTGTTTCCAGAACCAATGTTGTTCCGAGTTCGTGACAATTCTAAAGAGAATCCTTACCCACCGCGAGCACACAAATACAGAGAACATAGGACGTGCGCGTGCCTTCTTGCCTTCCGTCGTTTATCTTCTTGAGACTTCACACCCGTGAACACGGTTGACTGCTCGCCCTCCTGCAGGCTCTAAGCACGAGGGAATCACTCGCATCGGTCGGTCAAAATGCATACACGAAAACAACAATTACCGGCTGAAGATTAACATACAGACACCTGCGTGAGAATAAAAGGCGCGGCGCCTGATCTTTACAGTTATCGGTTTCGTTCAACGGAAAACAGGATTTTTCTGTGTTCTTTTGGGGAGGGGGTAAGCGACAGTAGATACATGAGAGGAATGGTAGCAGTCTGAATAGCAAGGAGGGTGTCTCGGAGAGGAGGGAGAGAGAGAGACTTGTGGTGTCCTTTCAGAACCACGGAAAGCAGTCACCCTTGGCACAGCAGTCACCCTTGGCACAGCAGTCACCTTACTGCCCGTGGATGTCATAAACAGGTTATACCAAAACCACCACAACAGGAGGAGAGTCATTGTGTTGGATTTGGATAAAAAGAAAAACAAAACAATTATATCATCATCTTTATCTCTCGGATGTATACCACTACGATGTGACGTCCATTGTTTATGGGAAGCCATTGACTACAATCATTTGTGCAATTATATGTTCTCCCTCCAGTAGGTCTGGCTGGTGATTGATTTCCGTGACAGGTTGGAGAACCGTTGGAGCATCTGGCATTATCAGTGGGAATATGTGCTAAATTAGGTCTATACGTGTATTGTTTGAGGGTCTGTAGTCTGTAATAGCAGCAGCAGATTTATTTTGTGCATTGTTCAATCCCCCCCGGTGCATGTGTTGCACTTGCGAGAGTTCTCCCTCCCTCCCTCCCGTTGAGGCGTGCGGTGCTCCTAGAGTTGCCGTTGTGATGCCGGGAACTTACTGGAGACATGCCTAAGGGACGCAATGGGCTTGAGCGACGAGAAGGATCGCATTGTGATAAACGTGGGAGGTATCAAACATCAGACATATCGCGGTACCCTGCGTACCCTGCCCGGCACCCGCTTATCCTGGCTCGCCGAACCCGACGCGCCTAGCCACTTCGACTGGGATGACAAACATGAGGAATTCTTCTTCGACCGCCACCCGGGTGTTTTCGCCCATATCCTTAATTATTACCGGACAGGTAAACTTCACTGCCCTGCCGATGTCTGCGGACCACTGTATGAGGAGGAACTGGCCTTCTGGGGCATCGACGAGACGGACGTGGAGCCGTGCTGTTGGATGACCTATAGCCAGCATCGGGAGGCGGAAGAGGCACTTGATAGTTTTGGCGGGGGGGCCCTGCTCGACCTGACTGGTAACGATGATCCAGACCCGGAGATTGCAGCCGACCAGGGGGACGGGGTTGGTGATGAGGCTGATGAGATGACAAGGAGGCTGGCACAGGGGGATTCTCCAGATGCCAAGGCAGGGGGGGTTTGGGGCCGCTGGCAGAAACGCATGTGGGCTCTGTTTGAAGACCCCTACTCCTCTAAATATGCACGGGTAAGTAGGAAAGAGATTTCTCCTCTGTCCTCACCATGTGTATACACGTACATGTTCCTTCTCCAGTTGATGTTAAGCACAATGATGGATATGTTTTGAATTATAAATGAATGAGAGATTGAGATGGAGATTGATAGTGTCTCTAGCCATGTGATGTGGAGAGGGTCTGTGTGAGAGTGACCTTGAGACGGTAGACTAGTCTACTCCCCAGGGACTCCTCAGGGAGCTCCACAGCAGGAGTCTGTTTTAACAGTGAGGTAGGCAGGAGGAAATATTGACCAATGAATCCTCTGATTTGACAGATGGCATTTAGAACCAGGCCAATAACCACTAGCCTACATTTAACTTCCTAGATGTCAGCAAACAAAGGAAGCTGTCTGCATCCTATCATGACTCCCATATCCCTTTCACCTTACTGAGCTGAGCCGAGCCAAGCTGAGCTGTACTGCATTGGCCTAGTTAAGCATCCACAATGGTTCCTGGAACAGTGCCGTAAAGGACAATGGGAAAAATAAAAGATCAAAGACAGCACAGTTGGCCTATGGTTCAGATTGGAACAGTAGTGTGAAAAAGTACTACAGGTCTTTGTACCCAGAACCTCTTGGACATGAGACCCCCACGGTGTGTTGATTTAAACGATGCCCGTAAGCAAACAGAGAAAATGTGTCTGATTTTAAATAGCATTATGAGTCCAGCGGGTCTTTGGGCTGAGACCTCCTGGACTATTCTGGTGCCAGATCTGTATTCTGGTGCCAGATCTGTATTCTGGTGCCAGATCTGTATTCTGGTGCCAGATCTGTCTGTGTTGTCTTGCTAAGAGTGACAATGGCCACAGAAGTATGCAAGACAGCGCCAACCAGCAGGCTACTCCTGGACATGAGAATAGAATCCCCGAGTGGAATGTTGGGTTGTGAATTGAGTTGTGAATTGTTCTTTAATTCCATTTAAATTATAGAATTGTAACACCCCACAGGAATCAGAATTTTGAATAGAATTTGAATTAAAAGGAAGTATAATTTGATTCAATGAAATTCAAATAACTTATTTATTCAACACATCACCATAGTAATGTTTATTTTGATAACATGTATGGGGTTACCAATACCATGTACCATAAGGTTAAAACGTTTCATTTTTAAAACTTATTCTCTTAAAACAATTTTAAATAATTAAAGTGGTCTGGAAATATTCCAAGATCATGTTGTGTGTTGTCTACAATAATTAATAATTCCCTTAATGTTTTTAAATATCGGAATACATTTCCCAGAATGCACTAGATCAAATACTGCATTATGGAAGGGAATCTAACATCTCATGACAAATAAAAAATAGTGTGTGACATCTTTGAGTTATTATCAAACTAATATTTGAAATGGTATGTGTATTTGATGCTTAATAAATAAGTGGCATATCTTTTTGGTAAAATATTTGTTAAATTAGGTGTCTTGGAGGGCAGGCAGTGTGCCCCTGGCGGTGGTGGATTTAGGTATAGGTGACATGGGCAGTCGCCCAGGGTGGCATCTTGCCAGGGGCGGCACAGGACGCCCGCACAAAAAAAAATCAGCATGGTGACATTTCCGTGATTGGTTTTCTATCGCTCATTTGCACGTCACGTCAATGATATCATGTCACCGTGTGGGACTGTGGCTCAATTAACCTTGTCGGAGTGGGAGCCCTGATTCTAGTTTGTGATCTAGACAGGCTACTGCCTGGGAAGGTCTCCCACTCAGAAGTACGAGATGGGGAGGGGAGCGGGGGTAGGTTGACCTCAGGTCTCCCCACTGGAAGCCCGAGGTAGGGGGCGGGGCTAGGTTGACCTCAGGTCTCCCCATTGGAAGCCCGTAGCGCACATCTGACTTTGTACAGTACTAATGCAATTAGTAAAATCAGTCACACCTCGAAATTCTACCAAATAAACCACAATTAATTCATAATACTATGACTATATAGTTTCACAGACATATTGTTGCATTTTTTTCTGGTTTGTGTGAAATCGTTAATAATAATATAAAACCAGTCTGCACACCACCAAGGTGAATTGGTTTAGTCCTGACTCTTGGTTGACAGTGTTGGGGGATGGGTAATGTAGTCTTGACTCTTGTTTGACAGTGTTGGGGGATGGGTAATGTAGTCTTGACTCTTGGTTGACAGTGTTGGGGGATGGGTAATGTAGTCTTGACTCTTGGTTAACAGTGTTGGGGGATGGGTAATGTAGTCTTGACTCTTGGTTGACGGTGTTAGGGGATGGATAATGTATTGATGCTCCAGTGCCAAATCAACACAAATGTGTTTTTTATTTGTCTTTCTTACTTCTTTTTGCTATTTATGAGTCTTATATTTGGATACATTTTTATATTTATATAGTTTTAAATATTATGGTTATTTATTTGTGTTTTCCAAATGTCTGAAGGGGGGGTTCATCCAGGGAGCAATACAAGCTAGAACTGCCACTGGGCCCTGGTGATGCGTTGGGCAGACCGTATCACCCTCTGGAGAGCGGTGTGAGGGTGTGAGGGTGTGAGGGTCTTAGTGGCCAAGCAGAATTTATTCTGCCTCCTGAGGTTGAAGAGGCCGCTGTTGCTCCTTCTTCACCACACTGTCTGTTTGGCTGGACCATTTCAGATTGTCAGTGATGTGTACACCGAGGAACTTGAAGCTCTTCAACCTCTCTACTGCGGCCCCGTTGATGTGGATAGGGGGGTTCTCCCTCTGCTGTTTTCACGATCAGCTCTTTCGTTTTGACTTTGAGTGAGAGGTTATTTTCCTGGCACCACTCCACCAGGACCCACACCTCCTTCCTGTAGACTTGATGATTGTGTTGGAGGGTCATGGGTGAACAGGGAGTACAGGAGGGGACTGAGCACACACCCTTGTGGGGCCCCTTGAGGGGCCCCTGTGTTGTTTCCTACCTTCACCACCTGGGGGTTAAATGCTGAGCTATAGTCAATAAACAGCATTCTTACATAGGTATTCCTCTTGTCCAGATGGGATAAGGCAGTGTGCAGTGCGATGGTGATTGCATCGTCTGTGGATCTATTGGGGCGAATGTATGCACAATTTTGAAGTGGGTCCACCAGCAGCATGTAGTCTACCTAAAGGCAGCTCTTTAGACTGACACAGAACACAAGTTGGAGAGGTGAGAGACTTGGACTTGTTTTTACGGGCAGGTTCCTTTTGACATGGCCCTGGTCCAATACCACTTGATGGCAATGATAATACATTTTTTTTTTTTTAAATGTTTCACCTCATGTTGCTCCTGCAGCTGTGTAACATGGTGATTGGTGTAATTACAGGATTAGGTGAGCCGGGCACGGGGCCAATCAACATGCAGTTAACACTCTTGATGTAATCACCCGCTTTATAACAATTTGTTATTATAGGTACAAATACACAACCCAGTTCTGGTCAGAAATACAGTGAGTAGCAGTTCCTATTGAAATTGTTGGAGTTGTTAATTTGATTGGTCATGTCTTACTGGTTGTTGTTGTGTGGTAGACAGGGGAGATGAGTTGTTAATTGATTGGTCTTGTCTTACTGGTTGTTGTTGTGTGGTAGACAGGGGAGATGAGTTGTTAATTGATTGGTCATGTCTTACTGGTTGTTGTTGTGTGGTAGACAGGGGAGATGAGTTGTTAATTGATTGGTCATGTCTTACTGGTTGTTGTTGTGTGGTAGACAGGGGAGATGAGTTGTTAATTGATTGGTCATGTCTTACTGGTTGTTGTGTGGTAGACAGGGGAGATGAGTTGTTAATTGATTGGTCATGTCTTACTGGTTGTTGTTGTGTGGTAGACAGGGGAGATGAGTTGTTAATTGATTGGTCATGTCTTACTGGTTGTTGTTGTGTGGTAGACAGGGGAGATGAGTTGTTAATTGATTGGTCTTGTCTTACTGGTTGTTGTTGTGTGGTAGACAGGGAAGATGAGTTGTTAATTGATTGGTCATGTCTTACTGGTTGTTGTTGTGTGGTAGACAGGGGAGATGAGTTGTTAATTGATTGGTCATGTCTTACTGGTTGTTGTTGTGTGGTAGACAGGGGAGATGAGTTGTTAATTGATTGGTCATGTCTTACTGGTTGTTGTTGTGTGTAGACAGGGAGTGATTGGTCATGTCTTACAGGGAGGGGAGATGAGTTGTTAATTGATTGGTCATGTCTTACTGGTTGTTGTTGTGTGGTAGACAGGGGAGATGAGTTGTTAATTGATTGGTCTTGTCTTACTGGTTGTTGTTGTGTGGTAGACAGGGGAGATGAGTTGTTAATTGATTGGTCATGTCTTACTGGTTGTTGTTGTGTGGTAGACAGGGAAGATGAGTTGTTAATTGATTGGTCATGTCTTACTGGTTGTTGTTGTGTGGTAGACAGGGGAGATGAGTTGTTAATTGATTGGTCTTGTCTTACTGGTTGTTGTTGTGTGGTAGACAGGGGAGATGAGTTGTTAATTGATTGGTCATGTCTTACCGGTTGTTGTTGTGTGGTAGACAGGGAGGATGAGTTGTTAATTGATTGGTCATGTCTTACTGGTTGTTGTTGTGTGGTAGACAGGGAAGATGAGTTGTTAATTGATTGGTCATGTCTTACTGGTTGTTGTTGTGTGGTAGACAGGGGAGATGAGTTGATGAGTGGTGATTATTAAACACAATGAGAGGATCCTACATCACCCAAATATTTCAGTGTGAAAGCCAATACATATATTTTTTAAATGATAGGTTCAGTGAAATGTGTTTGTTTTACAGGGTCAGTCATAGTAGTACAGCGACCCTGGAGCAAATTAGGGTTAAGTGCCTTGCTCAAGGGCACATGGACCGACAGAGGGAGCACCTCCCCCAACACCGATTTTTCGCCATGTCAGCTCAGGGATTTGAACCAGAGATCTTTCGGTTACTGGCCCGCCCAACACTCAAGCCGCCCGTACCAATTTCAGTGTGAGCAAGACAAAATCTCAGTGGATTGAAGTTTGACAGAGCACAGCATGTGGTTAATTAGATCAATGTCTGTTAATTACAGACTGTAGTATTCACATCACAGTGGAACAGCCCCCTTACCACTCATTTATCAGATCCTCTTATCCAGAGCAACTAGGGTGAAGTGCCTTGCTCAATGGCACATCAACAGATTTGTGTTGTTGTTGGTGTCACCTAGTTGGCCCAGGGATTCGAACCAGTGACCTTTCAGTTACTGGCCCATACGCTTTTAACCGCTAGGCTACCTGCCTCCTACCGCTGTCGTCCCTCTGTCTGCCCTGTCACTCCTAGAGACATTAACAGCCTGGAATTAGCCAACCAGAACAAGAACATAGAAACATAATCTAGTCATTATCTAATAATTGTATTTCTATAGGCAAAACCTGAATGTTCAGTGACTGGCCTGGTAAATGCTGCTAATGTAGAGCACTGCCTTATAGCTTTGACTCCCCAGGAGCATCAACATACATCAACAGGGATTAGCCAACCTTAGCAAACCAGGGCCAAACAACACTCAGTGATCATCCCTATAGGCCAGAATCATGTTCATTGTCTGTCCTGGCAAAGACTGCTAATGTAGGTGCTGCCTTATGAGCTGCCTAATGCCTGTCACTCCCAGCTAATGTAAGGGGCTGTCTAATGCCTGCAACGCCCAGCTAATGTAAGGGGCTGCCTAATGCCTGTCACTCCCAGCTAATGTAAGGGTCTGCCTAATGTAAGGGGCTGCCTAATGTAAGGGGCTGCCTAATGCCTGTCACTCCCAGCTAATGTAAGGGGCTGCCTAATGCCTGTCACTCCCAGCTAATGTAAGGGTCTGCCTAATGTAAGGGGCTGCCTAATGCCTGTCACTCCCAGGTAATGTAAGGGTCTGCCTAATGTAAGGGTCTGCCTAATGTAAGGGGCTGCCTAATGCCTGTCACTTCCAGCTAATGTAAGGAGCTGCCTAATGCCTGTCACTCCCAGCTAATCTAAGGGGCTACCTAATGCCTGTCACTCCCAGCTAATGTAAGGGTCTGCCTAATGCCTGTCACTCCCAGCTAATCTAAGGGGCTGCCTAATGCCTGTCACTCCCAGCTAATGTAAGGGTCTGCCTAATGTAAGGGGCTGCCTAATGCCTGTCACTCCCAGCTAATCTAAGGGTCTGCCTAATGTAAGGGGCTGCCTAATGTAAGGGGCACCTTAATGCCTGTCACTTCCAGCTAATATAAGGAGCTGCCTAATGCCTGTCACTCCCAGCTAATGTAAGGGGCTGCCTAATGTAATGGGCTGCCTAATGCCTGTCTCTGCGAGCTAATCTAAGGGTCTGCCTAATGTAAGGGGCTGCCTAATGCCTGTCACTCCCAGCTAATGTAAGGAGCTGCCTAATGCCTGTCACTCCCAGCTAATGTAAGGGGCTGCCTAATGTAAGGGGCTGCCTAATGTAAGGGTCTGCCTAATGTAAGGGGCTGCCTAATGCCTGTCACTCCCAGCTAATCTAAGGGTCTGCCTAATGTAAGGGGCTGCCTAATGTAAGGGGCACCTTAATGCCTGTCACTTCCAGCTAATGTAAGGAGCTGCCTAATGCCTGTCACTTCCAGCTAATGTAAGGAGCTGCCTAATGCCTGTCACTCCCAGCTAATCTAAGGGTCTGCCTAATGTAAGGGGCTGCCTAATATAAGGAGCTGCCTAATGCCTGTCACTTCCAGCTAATGTAAGGAGCTGCCTAATGCCTGTCACTCCCAGCTAATGTAAGGGTCTGCCTAATGTAAGGGTCTGCCTAATGTAAGGGGCTGCCTAATGCCTGTCACTCCCAGCTAATGTAAGGGGCTGCCTAATGCCTGTCACTACCAGCTAATGTAAGGGTCTGCCTAATGTAAGGGGCTGCCTAATGCCTGTCACTCCCAGCTAATGTAAGGGTCTGCCTAATGTAAGGGGCTTCCTAATGCCTGTCACTCCCAGCTAATGTAAGGGTCTGCCTAATGTAAGGGTCTGCCTAATGTAAGGGGCTGCCTAATGCCTGTCACTTCCAGCTAATGTAAGGAGCTGCCTAATGCCTGTCACTCCCAGCTAATCTAAGGGGCTGCCTAATGCCTGTCACTCCCAGCTAATGTAAGGGTCTGCCTAATGCCTGTCACTCCCAGCTAATCTAACGGGCTGCCTAATGCCTGTCACTCCCAGCTAATGTAAGGGTCTGCCTAATGTAAGGGGCTGCCTAATGCCTGTCACTCCCAGCTAATCTAAGGGTCTGCCTAATGTAAGGGGCACCTTAATGCCTGTCACTTCCAGCTAATATAAGGAGCTGCCTAATGCCTGTCACTCCCAGCTAATGTAAGGGGCTGCCTAATGTAATGGGCTGCCTAATGCCTGTCACTGCGAGTTAATCTAAGGGTCTGCCTAATGTAAGGGGCTGCCTAATGCCTGTCACTCCCAGCTAATGTAAGGGTCTGCCTAATGTAAGGGGCTGCCTAATGCCTGTCACTCCCAGCTAATGTAAGGGTCTGCCTAATGTAAGGGGCTGCCTTATGCCTGTCACTCCCAGCTAATCTAAGGGTCTGCCTAATGTAAGGGGCTGCCTAATGTAAGGGGCACCTTAATGCCTGTCACTCCCAGCTAATGTAAGGGGGGCTGCAGCTAATGTAAGGGTCTGCCTAATGTAATGCCTGTCACTCCCAGCTAATGTAAGGGTCTGCCTAATGCCTAAGGGGCTGCCTAATGCCTGTCACTCCCAGCTAATGTAAGGGTCTGCCTAATGTAAGGGGCTGCCTAATGCCTGTCACTCCCAGCTAACCCCAGCCTAATGTAAGGGGCTAATGTAAGGGGCACCTAATGCCTGTCACTCAGCTAATGTAATGCCTAATGCCTGTCACTTCCAGCCTAATGTAAGGGCTGCCTAATGCCTGTCACTCCCAGCTAATCCCAGCCTAATGTAAGGGGCTGCCTAATATAAGGGGCTGCCTAATGCCTGTCACTTCCAGCTAATGTAAGGAGCTGCCTAATGCCTGTCACTCCCAGCTAATGTAAGGGTCTGCCTAATAAGGGCCTGCCTAATCTAAGGGCTGCCTAATGCCTGTCACTCCCAGCTAATCTAAGGGTCTGCCTAATAAGGGGCTGTCTAATGCCTGTCACTCCCAGCTAAATGTAAGGGTCTGTCACTCCCAGCTAATCTAAGGGTCTGCCTAATGTAAGGGGCTGTCTAATGCCTGTCACTCCCAGCTAATGTAAGGGGTCTGCCTAATGTCACTCCCAACTAATGCCTGGTCTGCCTAATGTAAGGGGCTGCCTAATGCCTGTCACTCCCAGCTAATGTAAGGGTCTGCCTAATGTAAGGGGCTGCCTAATGCCTGTCACTCCCAGCTAATGTAAGGAGCTGCCTAATGCCTGTCACTCCCAGCTAATGTAAGGGGCTGCCTAATGTAAGGGTCTGCCTAATGTAAGGGGCTGCCTAATGCCTGTCACTCCCAGCTAATCTAAGGGTCTGCCTAATGTAAGGGGCTGCCTAATGTAAGGGGCACCTTAATGCCTGTCACTTCCAGCTAATGTAAGGAGCTGCCTAATGCCTGTCACTTCCAGCTAATGTAAGGAGCTGCCTAATGCCTGTCACTCCCAGCTAAACTAAGGGTCTGCCTAATGTAAGGGGCTGCCTAATGCCTGTCACTCCCAGCTAATGTAAGGAGCTGCCTAATGCCTGTCACTTCCAGCTAATGTAAGGAGCTGCCTAATGCCTGTCACTCCCAGCTAATCTAAGGGTCTGCCTAATGTAAGGGGCTGCCTAATGTAAGGGGCTGCCTAATGCCTGTCACTCCCAGCTAATCTAAGGGTCTGCCTAATGTAAGGGGCTGTCTAACTCACCCAGCTAATGTAAGGGTCTGCCTAATGTAAGGGGCTGCCTAATGTAAGGGGCTGCCTAATGCCTGTCACTCCCAGCTAATCTAAGGGTCTGCCTAATGTAAGGGGCTGTCTAATGCCTGTCACTTCCAGCTAATCTTAGGGTCTGCCTAATGTAAGGGGCTGCCTAATGCCTGTCACTCCCAGCTAATCTAAGGGCTGCCTAATGTAAGGGGCTGCCTAATGCCTGTCACTCCCAGCTAATGTAAGGGGCTGCCTAATGTAAGGGGCTGCCTAATGCCTGTCACTCCCAGCTAATGTAAGGGTCTGCCTAATGTAAGGGGCTGCCTAATGCCTGTCACTCCCAGCTAATGTAAGGGGCTGCCTAATGCCTGTCACTCCCAGCTAATGTAAGGGTCTGCCTAATGTAAGGGGCTGCCTAATGCCTGTCACTCCCAGCTAATGTAAGGAGCTGCCTAATGCCTGTCACTCCCAGCTAATGTAAGGGGCTGCCTAATGTAAGGGTCTGCCTAATGTAAGGGGCTGCCTAATGCCTGTCACTCCCAGCTAATCTAAGGGTCTGCCTAATGTAAGGGGCTGCCTAATGTAAGGGGCACCTTAATGCCTGTCACTTCCAGCTAATGTAAGGAGCTGCCTAATGCCTGTCACTTCCAGCTAATGTAAGGAGCTGCCTAATGCCTGTCACTCCCAACTAATCTAAGGGTCTGCCTAATGTAAGGGGCTGCCTAATATAAGGAGCTGCCTAATGCCTGTCACTTCCAGCTAATGTAAGGAGCTGCCTAATGCCTGTCACTCCCAGCTAATGTAAGGGTCTGCCTAATGTAAGGGTCTGCCTAATGTAAGGGGCTGTCTAATGCCTGTCACTTCCAGCTAATCTTAGGGTCTGCCTAATGTAAGGGGCTGCCTAATGCCTGTCACTCCCAGCTAATCTAAGGGTCTGCCTAATGTAAGGAGCTGTCTAATGCCTGTCACTTCCAGCTAATGTAAGGAGCTGCCTAATGCCTGTCACTCCCAACTAATGTAATGGTCTGCCTAATGTAAGGGGCTGCCTAATGCCTGTCACTCCCAGCTAATGCAAGGGGCTGCCTAATGTAAGGGGCTGCCTAATGCCTGTCACTCCCAGCTAATGTAAGGGTCTGCCTAATGTAAGGGGCTGCCTAATGTAAGGGGCTGCCTAATGCCAGTCACTCCCAGCTAATCTAAGGGTCTGCCTAATGTAAGGGGCTGCCTAATGCCTGTCACTCCCAGCTAATCTAAGGGTCTGCCTAATGTAAGGGGCTGCCTAATATAAGGAGCTGCCTAATGCCTGTCACTTCCAGCTAATGTAAGGGTCCGCCTAATGTAAGGGGCTGCCTAATGCCTGTCACTCCCAGCTAATCTAAGGGTCTGCCTAATGTAAGGGGCTGCCTAATGTAAGGGGCTGCCTAATGCCTGTCACTGCGAGCTAATCTAAGGGTCTGCCTAATGTAAGGGGCTGCCTAATGCCTGTCACTCCCAGCTAATGTAAGGGTCTGCCTAATGTAAGGGGCTGCCTTATGTAAGGGGCTGCCTAATGCCTGTCACTTCCAGCTAATGTAAGGGGCTGCCTAATGTAAGGGGCTGCCTAATGCCTGTCACTTCCAGCTAATGTAAGGGGCTGCCTAATGCCTGTCACTCCCAGCTAATGTAAGGGTCTGCCTAATGTAAGGGGCACCTTAATGCCTGTCACTTCCAGCTAATGTAAGGAGCTGCCTAATGCCTGTCACTGCGAGCTAATCTAAGGGGCTGCCTCATGGCTGTCACTCCTAGAAACATCAACTGGGATTAGCAAGACCGGGTAGTGTTCACTTTTTGAAGGCACTGTATGTCGCCTAGGAGCTGATAAACTCAACTACATGACAGAAGGGTCAGAGTTGATCCTCTGTGGCAGGAAATCACAAGGACATCGCTGGGAATGAGGGTTGTATTCCAAATCTCACCCTATTCCTTATATATATACAAATCAAATCACATTTTATTAGTCACATGCACCGAATACAACAGGTGAAATGTTTACTTACGAGCCCCCAACAGTGCAGTTTTAAAAAATCTGGATAAGATTAAGAGAAAGAAGTAACAAGTAATTAAAGAGCAGCAGTAAAAAATAACAATATATACAGGGGGTGCCGGTACCGAGTCAATGTGTGGGGCCACCGGTTAGTTGAGGTAATATGTACATGTAGGTAGAGTTAATTAAAGGGACTATGCATAGATGACAACAGAGACTGGCATTGATGTGGAGAGGGGAGGGGGAGGGGGAATGTGAGTAGTCTGGGTAGCCATGTGACTAGATAGGGAATAGGGTTCCATGGCCTCTGGTCAAAAGTAGTGCACTATATAGGGAATAGGGTGCTATAGGTACTGGTCTAAGGTAGTGCACTATATAGGGAATAGGGTTCCATAGGCCTATGGTCTAAATTAGTGCACTATATAGGGAATAGAGTGCTATTAGGGACGTATCTGAAGTGCTAACATGAAAGAAGCCTTGATCTCATTGGAACCACTGAAAGTGTTACATATGATGCTGTACTGTGTTCACTGTTAAGCAACAGGCAGCATGGCCTGCTTTAAAACTACAAATAGTCATTTATGTCATTAGTTGAAACAGTCCTTTGAACAGCATTAAACAGTCCTTTGAACAGCATTAAACAGTCCTTTGAACACCATTAAACAGTCCTTTGAACAGCATTAAACAGTCCTTTGAACACCATTAAACAGTCCTTTGAACAGCATTAAACAGTCCTTTGAACAGCATTAAACAGTCCTTTGAACACCATTAAACAGTCCTTTGAAGAGGAAAGTCCATTGAACAGTGATTTTGTCAAAACAAAGCAGCTCAAGGGAAACTTTTTAGAATATCCATCTTTGCCCTAAACTGACCACAACGCGCACGTTTTAGGATTGAAATTGTAGGTTATCTCTTGAGGGGTGCCCGACGTCAATATCTTTGACAATTGTCAAGGGGGGTGAAACATTGATTTTTCAGTTCTGATGGTGGGCCTGGCTGATTTGTTTCAGTTCTGATGGGGGGCCTGACTGATTTGTTTCAGTTCTGATGGGGGGCCTGACTGATTTGTTTCAGTTCTGATGGTGGGCCTGGCTGGTTTGTTTCAGTTCTGATGGGGGGCCTGGCTGATTTTGTTTCAGTTCTGATGGTGGGCCTGGCTGATTTTGTTTCTGTTCTGATGGTGGGCCAGGCTGATTTGTTTCTGTTCTGATGGTGGACCTGACTAATTTGTTTCAGTTCTGATGGTGGGCCTGGCTGATTTAGTTTCAGTTCTGATGGTGGGCCTGGCTGATTTAGTTTCAGTTCTGATGGTGGGCCTGAATGGTTTGTTTCAGTTCTGATGGTGGGCCTGGCTGATTTTGTTTCAGTTCTGATGGTGGACCTGACTGGTTTGTTTCAGTTCTGATGGTGGGTCTGACTGGTTTGTTTCAGTTCTGATGGTGGGTCTGACTGGTTTGTTTCAGTTCTGATGGTGGGCCTGACTGGTTTGTTTCAGTTCTGATGGTGGGTCTGACTGGTTTGTTTCAGTTCTGATGGTGGGCCTGGCTGATTTTGTTTCAGTTCTGATGGTGGACCTGACTGGTTTGTTTCAGTTCTGATGGTGGGTCTGACTGGTTTGTTTCAGTTCTGATGGTGGGCCTGGCTGATTTTGTTTCAGTTCTGATGGTGGGCCTGACTGGTTTGTTTCAGTTCTGATGGTGGGTCTGACTGGTTTGTTTCAGTTCTGATGGTGGGCCTGACTTGTTTGTTTCAGTTCTGATGGTGGGCCTGGCTGATTTTGTTTCAGTTCTGATGGTGGGCATGACTGATTTGTTTCAGTTCTCATGGTGGGCCTGGCTGGTTTGTAACGTGAACCCTGAATGACTATTTGTGATGGAATCAGACAGATTGGATTGGATGTTCAGAAGACTGTCCCAAATAGCACCCTATTCCCCATATAGTGCACCACTTTTGTCATTTGGGACACAGAGAGGCCTAACGCTCAGTTCCATCTGGTCCATCATGAGAATTTTACAGGAGAGACACAGAAGCTGTAGAGAGGTGTGTGTGTGTGTGTGTGCGTGCTTGCCCGATTCTGACCCGAGTTTAGCGCGCATAAATGATACATAAATTCCCTTTTTTTTAATAGACTTTTCTCTCTACGCGTTTTCTGACCTCGAATTTAAGCATGAGAATAGCATGTTATTCACCTGCTATTCATTTAAGGGGTGGAGATCAAATACATGAAGGTGGAGGAGGAGGTGTGTCCTACAGAAACACTGTATTCTGACCTTGGATCTCATTCCCTCATAATTCCACCACCTTTTACGCGCGATTGGAACAATGAATTAGGTCGAGCGAACGAACTTGCCCTGTTCCAATTGTAAAAAGCATCTCATTTATTTTTATTTGACACGAGCTATTGATAAGAGCTATGGAAACATTAGTCATCTGCTTGGTAGGAAGGGATTGTAAATCAAAATTACCGTAGATGACTTTTCCTTATGAAACCAGTCATATGAAAGCAAATTGAAAGTCAAATTAACGTGACATGCATTGCGGCCCCTTTTCCACGGTGAATTAGACTATAAATAGCTCTGCCGTTATTCAGAATTGTAATTTTTTTTCTGCCCTCGTAATTTGTGTGGATGAAATTTGGAAACCCAAGATATAGCCTTCTGTCAAATTGATGCATGCGCTTTGGAATGTTCTAATTATATACTTGGGCTTTTCTGCGGTTTTTAAAGTTTAACAATTTGTATCATGTTAAATATTAGCCGTCGTCAGTAATACCAACAGACATGTATTTACTATAAGTGTTAGTTTTCTTTCATTTGTACCCTACATTTAGCATCATTCCATTCTATTCCGTTGACCTTTCTTTCCCCCCGTCACGTCCTGTGTAGTTGTTCCTGAGGGTCACTAGCATTAGTGGTTCATATCAGGCTAATGTTGCGCGATTTAATTTAGGACGTTCTGGAACTCAGACCACCCGTAGCAGGTTGAAACCTGGAGCCTGGCGCACAATAACTGGATCTTTGTGATACAGTTCCGTGATTTAGTGAGGATTATGGTACATTTTATAGGACTATTGTTCAACTCCTTATTGTAGACTTTTACCACCTTCCAATATTTAATGATTTTGATTCATCAATATATTTTGTGTGTAAACGCTCTCCATTATTTTTTACAATGATCCATACGCACTTTCCTAACCCTAAAATTTGCCAAGAATAATTTAGAAAATTAGATTTTTTCAGCACCAACTGGTAGATTAAAAAAGACAAATATGCATATATTTAGATGGTTTTCTTCTGTAGTACTCAGCTCTAGTGATGTAAACCATCCGTGGTACTCAGCTATAGTGAGGTTAACCATCCGTGGTACTCAGCTATAGTGAGGTTAACCATCCGTGGTACTCAGCTATAGTGAGGTTAACCATCCGTGGTACTCAGCTATAGTGAGGTAAACCATCTGTAGTACTCAGCTATAGTAAGGTAAACCATCTGTAGTACTCAGCTGTAGTGAGGTTAACCATCTGTTGTACTCAGCTATAGTGAGGTAAACCATCCGTGGTACTCAGCTATAGTGAGGTAAACCATCCGTGGTACTCAGCTATAGTGAGGTTAACCATCCGTGGTACTCGGGCTGTAGTGAGGTTAACCATCCGCGGTACTCGGGCTCTAGTGAGGTAAACCATCCGCGGTACTCGGGCTATAGTGAGGTAAACCATCTGTAGTACTCAGCTATAGTGAGGTAAACCATCCGTGGTACTCAGTTATAGTGAGGTAAACCATCTGTAGTACTCAGCTATAGTGAGGTAAACCATCTGTAGTACTCAGCTATAGTGAGGTAAACCATCCGTGGTACTCGGGCTGTAGTGAGGTAAACCATCCGTGGTACTCAGCTATAGTGAGGTAAACCATCCGTGGTACTCGGGCTGTAGTGAGGTAAACCATCTATAGTACTCAGCTATAGTGATGTCAACCATCCGTGGTACTCAGCTATAGTGAGGTAAACCATCCGTGGTACTCGGGCTATAGTGAGGTAAACCATCCGTGGTACTCGGGCTCTAGTGAGGTAAACCAGCCGTGGTACTCGGGCTCTAGTGAGGTAAACCAGCCGTGGTACTCGGGCTGTAGTGATGTCAACCATTATTTTTATTTTTTATTTCACCTTTATTTAACCAGGTAGGCTAGTTGAGAACAAGTTCTCATTTACAACTGCGAACTGGCCAAGATAAAGCAAAGCAGTGCGACAAAAAACAACACAGAGTTACACATAGGATAAACAAAAGTACAGTCGATGACACAATAGAAAACTCTATATACAGTGTGTGCAAATGGAGTAAGGAGGTAAGGCAATAAATAGGCCGTAGTAGCGAAGCAACTACATTTCATCAAATTAACACTGAAGTGATGGATGTGCAGATGATGATGTGCAAGTAGAAATACTGAATGAATACGGCTACACACTATTGTCTTTTATCGATGGTGGTTTATGATATCGTTTAGTACCTTAGTACCTCAGCGTGGCTGAGGTGCCCCCATGACCAGCTCGTAAACCAGATTACACAGCGGAGAAGGTACGGTGGGATTCGAAATGGTCAGTGATCTGTTTATTAACTTGGCTTTCAAAGACTTTAGAAAGGCAAGGCAGGATGGATATAGGTCTGTAACAGTTTGGGTTGAGAGTGTCTCCCCCTTTGAAGGGGGGTCTGACCGCGGCAGCTTTCCAATATTTAGGAATCTCGGACGATATGAAAGAGATGTTGAACAGACTAGTAATAGGGGTTGCAACAATGACGGCAGATAATTAGAAATAGAGGGTTCAGATTTTCTAGCCCAGCTGATTTGTACGGGTCCAGGTTTTGCAGCTCTTTCAGAAAATCTGCTATCTGGATTTGGGTGAAGGAGAATCTGGGGGTTTGGAGCTGTTGGCCGGGGTAGGGGTAGCCAGGAGGAAAGCATGGCCAGCCGTAGAGAAATGCTTATTGAAATTCTCGATTATCATGGATTTATCAGTGGTGACAGTGTTTCCTAGCCTCAGTGCAGTGGGCAGTTGGGAGGAGGTGCTCTTATTCTCCATGGACTTTACAGTGTCCCAGAACTTTTTGGAGTTAGAGCTACAGGATGCAAATTTCTGTGAAAAAGTATAATTTGCTTTCCTAACTGACTGTGTGTATTGGTTCCTGACTTTCCTGAACAGTTGCATATCGCGGCGACTATTCGATGCTATTGCAGTCCGCCACAGGATGTTTTTGTGCTGGTCGAGGGCAGTCAGCTCTGGAGCGAACCAAGGGCTATATCTGTTCTTAGTTCTATACTTTCTGAAAGGGGCATGCTTATTTAAGATGGCGAGGAAATTACTTTTAAATAATAACCAGTTATCCTCAACTGACGGGATGAGGTCAATATCCTTCCAGGATACCCGGGCCATGTCGATTAGATAGGCCTGCTCGCAGAAGTGTTTTAGGGAGCGTTTGACTGTGATGAGGGGTAGTCTTTTGACCACGGACCCATGACGGATGCAGGCAATGAGGCAGTGATCGCTGAGATCCTGATTGAAAACAGCAGAGGTGTATTTGGAGGGCAGGTTGGTCAGGATGATATCTATGAGGATGCCCGTGTTTACAGATTTAGGGTTGTACCTGGTGGGTTCCTAGATGATTTGTGTGAGATTAGCGTGCCATACCATCCCTGGTACTCGGGCTATAGTGATGTAAACCATCTGTTGTACTCGGACTGTAGTGAGTATTGTGACGTAAACAATGATGTGTATAAACCCATTCAGAGGCTTTGAAGCCTCCGGTCGGCCATATTGGCTCTCCCCAGTAGAAGCAGTGCTCCATAGGAATGAATGGAATTATACAGTATTTCAATGAAATGTTCAATAAAGGACTAAATTACATACATTTAATATTTTTTGATGTTATAGTGGGGACAGTAACATTAGTACACTCTAAAATAAATTATTTATATATAATATATATATATATATTTTTATGTTTAGCTAACATAATTTAAAGATATGCATTAATTAAGGTGTCTGTAATAGAATACAGTGCCTTGCGAAAGTATTCGGCCCCCTTGAACTTTGCGACTTTTTGCCACATTTCAGGGGCAAAGTTCAAGGGGGCCGAATACTTTCGCAAGGCACTGTATATAGAGGAATACCAAGATGGCTGCACGTTGGCTTCAATACAGCGCCCCTGTCAGTCATCCAGGGTTTATATACATCATTTGATGTAAACGATCCATGGTACTTACTCCAGGTGAGCTTATGCTAAAGTTTAAGGGGTGATTTGCATGTTATTTACTATGTGTTAATATGCCAAACGTGACTCATTTTAAGTAGCATTTTTATAGTATCAACTGAATGACCTTATGCTAAAGGGAAGGGGGTAATTTGCATGGTATTCTCTGTACTGTATGTGAGTATGGCACGCTAATTGTGTGTGTGTGTGTGTGTGTGTGTGTGTATGTGTGTGTGTGTGTTGCATTTACTCGCTGGAGTATCAAGCACCACTCAGTTTCAATCATACCCTGACTTGTCTCACTTAGCAACAGAGACACAGACACAGACACACACACACACACACACACACACACACACACACACACACACACACACACACACACACACACACACACACACACAGACACACACACACACACACACACACACACACACACACACACACACACACACACACACACACCTCCCCCTCCCAGATGTATCATTCATTCCATTAGTCTGCCTGGCTGGCTGGCTGAAACATATACGTATCTATCTCTATGGGTACCAGGTTTGGGTTCAGTTACTATCTGAAATCTTTCAAAGACTCTGAGTCTTTTCTTTAGCCTGTCTGGGGTCCCAGGTGGGAGGGGTTTGAGTCTTTTCTTCAGCCTGTCTGGGGTGCCAGGTGGGAGGGGTTTGAGTCTTTTCTTTAGCCTGTCTGGGGTGCCAGGTGGGAGGGGTTTGAGTCTTTTCTTTAGCCTGTCTGGGGTGCCAGGTGGGAGGGGTTTGAGTATTTTCTTTAGCCTGTCTGGGGTGCCAGGTGGGAGGGGTTTGAGTCTTTTATTTAGCCTGTCTGGGGTGCCAGGTGTGAGGGGTTTGAGTCTTTTCTTTAGCCTGTCTGGGGTGCCAGGTGGGAGGGGTTTGAGTCTTTTCTTTAGCCTGTCTGGGGTGCCAGGTGGGAGGGGTTTGAGTCTTTTCTTTAGCCTGTCTGGGGTGCCAGGTGGGAGGGGTTTGAGTCTTTTCTTTAGCCTGTCTGGGGTGCCAGGTGGGAGGGGTTTGAGTCTTTTCTTTAGCCTGTCTGGGGTGCCAGGTGGGAGGGGTTTGAGTCTTTTCTTTAGTCTGTCTGAGGTGCCAGGTGGGAGGGGTTTGAGTCTTTTCTTTAGCCTGTCTGGGGTGCCAGGTGGGAGGGTTTGAGTCTTTTCTTTAGCCTGTCTGGGGTGCCAGGTGGGAGGGGTTTGAGTCTTTTCTTTAGCCTGTCTGGGGTGCCAGGTGGGAGGGGTTTGAGTCTTTTCTTTAGTCTGTCTGAGGTGCCAGGTGGGAGGGGTTTGAGTCTTTTCTTTAGCCTGTCTGGGGTGCCAGGTGGGAGGGGTTTGAGTCTTTTCTTTAGCCTGTCTGGGGTGCCAGGTGGGAGGGGTTTGAGTCTTTTCTTTAGCCTGTCTGAGGTGCCAGGTGGGAGGGGTTTGAGTCTTTTCTTTAGCCTGTCTGGGGTGCCAGGTGTGAGGGGTTTGAGTCTTTTCTTTAGCCTGTCTGAGGTGCCAGGTGGGAGGGGTTTGAGTCTTTTCTTTAGCCTGTCTGGGGTGCCAGGTGGGAGGGGTTTGAGTCTTTTCTTTAGCCTGTCTGAGGTGCCAGGTGGGAGGGGTTTGAGTCTTTTCTTTAGCCTGTCTGGGGTGCCAGGTGTGAGGGGTTTGAGTCTTTTCTTTAGCCTGTCTGAGGTGCCAGGTGAGAGGGGTTTGCATTTTTGTGACTATTCTATTAATTCCATTTGTTACAGGCTTTGGTTTTTCCATTTTATGTTTTGAGGTTGGACTTCAGCACGTATAGCTCGTTAGCATGTAGGGCGCACCGATTGTCGTCACCTCGTTAGTCAGTATGTGGTACACCTGTGCTGGTGGCTATCTCATTAGTGGGAAGGTGTAAAGATCCTTTGGTTGCCCTATTTTGATTTCTAGAAAACATTCCTTTGTCTGATTTTCATTTTGCTTCCACTTTTTCTTCTTGTCTTTAAGTTTGTGCAAATTTATAGGCACATTTAGTGGCCGTCTTTTTTGGCTCCAGTTGTTGTTGCTAGGCAACTTTCAGTGGACACCCCCGTGAGTGTTTTTCAGAACCCCCCCTCCTAAAAACCCACCTGTTTCATTTTGGTTGTTGCCAGTGACTTTTTGTTACTTCCCCTTTCTGTTTTAGCGACAGTATTTGGTTCTTGCCGGGGGGAACAAAATGTATGTAGCGAGGCTACATACAGACACCGGTTAGTCAGGCTGATTGAGGTAGTATGTACATGTAGATATGGTTAAAGTGACTATGCATATATGATGAACAGAGAGTAGCAGTAGCGTAAAAGAGGTGTTGGCGGGTGGTGGGTGGTGGAACACAATGCAGATAGCCCGGTTAGCCAATGTGCGGAAGCACTCGTTGGTCGGCCCAATTGAGGTAGTATGTACATGAATGTATAGTTAAAGTGACTATACTTATATGACAAACAGAGAGTAGCAGCAGCGTAAAAAAGAGGGGTTGAGCACAAGCACATTCGAGCTAGAGCACAACGAAAGGGGAACATGAATGTGAGTGTTTGACTGAGATATACTCTGAATCCAGTTTCCATCCTGCACCCTCAACAGAGTTTGATCTTGGTCGGAACAGCCGGCTTGTTCAATAAAAAGGAGGTGGATATATATTTTACTCTGTTTGAGCGGATTGCCACCTCCCTAAAATGTACCTGAGACATTTAGTCACTGCTCCTCCAAAGTGTTCTGGTGGGAAAGGCTCAGAAAGTGTTCTGGTGGGAAAGACAAAGTGTTCTGGTGGGAAAGACAAAGTGTTCTGGTGGGAAAGACAAAGTGTTCTGGTGGGAAAGACAAAGTGTTCTGGTGGGAAAGACAAAGTGTTCTGGTGGGAAACACAAAGTGTTCTGGTGGGAAAGACAAAGTGTTCTGGTGGGAAAGACAAAGTGTTCTGGTGGGAAAGACCAAGTGTTCTGGTGGGAAAGACAAAGTGTTCTGGTGGGAAAGACAAAGTGTTCTGGTGGGAAACACAAAGTGTTCTGGTGGGAAAGACAAAGTGTTCTGGTGGGAAAGACAAAGCGTTCTGGTGGGAAAGACAAAGTGTTCTGGTGGGAAAGACAAAGTGTTCTGGTGGGAAAGACAAAGTGTTCTGGTGGGAAAGGCTCAGAAAGTGTTCTGGTGGGAAAGGCTCAGAAAGTGTTCTGGTGGGAAAGGCTCAGAAAGTGTTCTGGTGGAAAGGCTCAGAAAGTGTACTCTACTTTATCTCTTGACCAGAGTTCAGATTATGACACTGATAAAGCTGTTATCCTTTTGGTTTACGAGTTGGTCCCAGAGGCATACAGACAACAGTTCCATAAATTACAACAAAAACAGAATAACAAAGCCATGTTGAGTTCGCAAGGGAGTAAGCAGGTCTATTTGATCAGACGGTGTGGTTCTCAAGAGGTCTAGGACCTTGAGGATTTAAATACTTCTAGAGCAGTTCGAGAATTGCCTTCAAACAAAAGGGTTGAGACCTACATTTATGAGCACAAGGGTCTTACACTTGAGAAAAGCTGCAGTTCTTGCAGATGAGTTTGTGTTGACACATAACTACCTTCACAAACAAACAAAACACCCACAAACACAAACAAACAAAGCACCCACAAACACAAACACAAACAAACATAGCACCCACAAACACAAACAAACAAAGCACCCACAAACACAAACAAACAAAGCACCCACAAACACAAACAAACAAAGCACCCACAAACACAAACACAAACAAACATAGCACCCACAAACACAAACAAACAAAGCACCCACAAACACAAACAAACAAAGCTACGCGACAAATCAACCCAGAGAAGTCACCTCCAAGGTTTCATCCCATTTCTACAGTATCCGTCAGCTTGTCATTACTGACGTGGGAAAGGACACAGTTTCTCTGTGTTGAAACAGAAAGGTTTCAGTCCATTTCTACTAATGGAGGTGTAGATTACATCTATCATCCTAATGGAGGTGTAGATTACATCTATCATCCTAATGGAGGTGTAGATTACATCCATCATCCTAATGGAGGAGTAGATTACATCTATCATCCTAATGGAGGAGTAGATTACATCTATCATCCTAATGGAGGAGTAGATTACATCCATCATCCTAATGGAGGTGTAGATTACATCTATCATCCTAATGGAGGTGTAGATTACATCTATCATCCTAATGGAGGTGTAGATTACATCTATCATCCTAATGGAGGAGTAGATTACATCCATCATCCTAATGGAGGAGTAGATTACATCTATCATCCTAATGGAGGAGTAGATTACATCTATCATCCTAATGGAGGTGTAGATTACATCTATCATCCTAATGGAGGAGTAGATTACATCTATCATCCTAATGGAGGAGTAGATTACATCTATCATCCTAATGGAGGAGTAGATTACATCTATCATCCTAATGGAGGTGTAGATTACATCTATCATCCTAATGGAGGAGTAGATTACATCTATCATCCTAATGGAGGAGTAGATTACATCCATCATCCTAATGGAGGTGTAGATTACATCTATCAACTATCATCCTAATGGAGGTGTAGATTACATCTATCATCCTAATGGAGGTGTAGATTACATCTATCATCCTAATGGAGGAGTAGATTACATCTATCAACTATCATCCTAATGGAGGTGTAGATTACATCTATCATCCTAATGGAGGTGTAGATTACATCTATCATCCTAATGGAGGAGTAGATTACATCTATCATCCTAATGGAGGAGTAGATTACATCTATCAACTATCATCCTAATGGAGGTGTAGATTACATCTATCATCCTAATGGAGGAGTAGATTACATCTATCATCCTAATGGAGGAGTAGATTACATCTATCATCCTAATGGAGGTGTAGATTACATCTATCATCCTAATGGAGGAGTAGATTTCATCCTAACGGAGGAGTAGATTACATCTATCATCCTAATGGAGGAGTAGATTACATCTATCATCCTAATGGAGGAGTAGATTACATCTATCATCCTAATGGAGGAGTAGATTACATCTATCATCCTAATGGAGGAGTAGATTACATCCATCATCTATCATCCAAATGGAGGAGTAGATTACATGTATCATCTATCATCCTAATGGAGGAGTAGGGAAAAGGGCCCTGGTCAAAAGTAGTCCTCTATATAGGGAATAGGGCCCTGGTCTAAAGTAGTGCACTATATAAGGAATAGGGTGCCATTTGGGATGCAGACTCTGTAACAAGAGAGACAGACTGTTATAACCTTCCTGTTGTTACATTGATGTGGACTGGACAGACTGTTATAACCTTCCTGTTGTTACATTGATGTGGACTGGACAGACTGTTATAACCTTCCCGTTGTTACATTGATGTGGACTGGACAGACTGTTATAACCTTCCCGTTGTTACATTGATGTGGACTGGACAGACTGTTATAACCTTCCCGTTGTTACATTGATGTGGACTGGACAGACTGTTATAACCTTCCCGTTGTTACATTGATGTGGACTGGACAGACTGTTATAACCTTCCCGTTGTTACATTGATGTGGACTGGACAGACTGTTATAACCTTCCTGTTACATTGATGTGGACTGGACAGACTGTTATAACCTTCCCGTTGTTACATTGATGTGGACTGGACAGACTGTTATAACCTTCCTGTTGTTACATTGATGTGGACTGGACAGACTGTTATAACCTTCCCGTTGTTACATTGATGTGGACTGGACAGACTGTTATAACCTTCCTGTTGTTACATTGATGTGGACTGGACAGACTGTTATAACCTTCCCGTTGTTACATTGATGTGGACTGGACAGACTGTTATAACCTTCCTGTTGTTACATTGATGTGGACTGGACAGACTGTTATAACCTTCCCGTTGTTACATTGATGTGGACTGGACAGACTGTTATAACCTTCCTGTTGTTACATTGATGTGGACTGGACAGACTGTTATAACCTTCCTGTTGTTACATTGATGTGGACTGGACAGACTGTTATAACCTTCCCGTTGTTACATTGATGTGGACTGGACAGACTGTTATAACCTTCCTGTTGTACCAATGTCAATCAATACATGATATACATAAGAGTATGTTGTACAAAGAAAGGGGAGGAGATGGAGAGAGAAATGGGAGGGGAGGAGAGAGAAAGGGGTGGGGACGAGAGAGAAAGGGGAGGGGAGGGAAGGAGAGAGAAAGGGGAGGGGAGGAGGGAGAGAGGGAGGGAGGGAGAGAGGGAGGGAGGGAGAGAGAGAAAGGGGAGGGAGGAGGGAGGGAGGGAGGGAAGGAGAGAGAAAGGAGAGGGGAGTAAGAGAGAGAGAGGGAGGGAGGGAGGGAGAAGAGAGAGGGAGGGAGAAGAGAGAAAGGGGAGGAGATGGAGAGAGGGAGGGAGGAGGAGAGAGGGAGGGGAGGACAGAGAGAAAGGGGAGGAGAGGGGAGAGAGAGGGTTGGAGAGAGAGAGGGGTAGAGCGAGAGAAAGGGAGGAGAGGAGAGAGGAATAGAGAGGGAGAGAGAGGGAGGAGAGAGAGAAAGGGGGAGGGAGGGTAGGATAGAGAGGGGTAGAGAGGGGTCGAGAGAGCAAGGGGAGGGGAGGAGAGAGAGAGGGAAATAGAAAGAGAAAGGGGAGGGAGAGAGTGGAGGTCTCGTTCCCCTTTCTTCTCCCCTTTCTCTCTCCCCTCCTCCTCTTTCTCTCTCTCTCCCCTCCCATTCTCTCTCTCCTTCCTCCCCGGCTCTCTTTGCTCCCCCTCTCTCTCCTCTCCTCCCCTTTTTCTCTTTCCTCCCCTTCTTATCTCTCCCCCCTTTCCCTCTCTCCTCCTCTTATCTCTTACCTCCCCTCCCCTCTCTCTCCTCCCTCCCCTGTCTCTCCTCCCCTCTCTCTTTCCACCCCTCCCTTTTCTCTCTCCTCCCCTTTCCCTCTCTCCTCCCCTTTTCTCTTACCTCCCCTCCCCTCTCTCTCCTCCCTCCCCTGACTCTCCTCCCCTCTCTCTTTCCTCCCCTCCCTTTTCTCTCTCCTCCCCTTTTCTCTTACCTCCACTCCCCTCTCTCTCCTCCCTCCCCTGTCTCTCCTCCCCTCTCTCTTTCCTCCCCTCCCTTTTCTCTCTCTCCTCCCCTCTCTCTTTCCTCACTTCCCTTTTCTCTCTCCTCCCCTTTCCCTCTCTCCTCCCCTTTTCTCTTACCTCCACTCCCCTCTCTCTCCTCCCTCCCTTGTCTCTCCTCCCCTCTCTCTTTCCTCCCCTCCCTTTTCTCTCTCTCCTCCCCTCTCTCTCTCTGGTGTCCATCTCCATCTTCTGTACATCTCTGCACTGCTTATAATTGTATTATGAAGTACTTATGTCACAACCTTCAAATAATAATCTCTCTTTCCCTCGTTCTCTCTCTTTCCATTCCTCTCTTTTCTCCCTCCTCCACAGTGGATAGCCCTGGCCTCTCTGTTCTTCATCCTCGTGTCCATCTCCACCTTCTGCCTGGAGACCCACGAGTTCTTCAACCCCATCGTGAACCGCACCGAGCTTGAGCTGGTGGACAACGTGACGGTGGAGCATGTGTACCAGGAGACGGAGACGGTGGTCTATCTCACCTATATCGAGGGCGTCTGCGTGGTCTGGTTTACCTTTGAGTTCATGATGCGAGTCATATTCTGTCCGGATAAGATGGAGTTCATGAAGAAAGCTCTCAACGTTATCGACTTCGTGGCTATCTTACCGTTCTACCTGGAGGTCGGGCTGAGTGGGCTGTCTTCTAAAGCGGCTAAGGATGTTCTGGGGTTCCTGAGGGTGGTGAGGTTCGTCAGGATCCTGCGTATCTTCAAGCTGACCCGTCACTTCGTGGGCCTGAGGGTTCTGGGTCACACGTTACGGGCTAGCACCAATGAGTTCCTCCTCCTCATTATCTTCCTCGCCCTCGGAGTCCTCATCTTCGCCACGATGATCTACTACGCCGAACGGATGGGAGCGGACCCGACCGACCCGCGCGCCAGCGATCACACGCACTTCAAGAACATCCCCATCGGATTCTGGTGGGCCGTCGTTACCATGACGACCCTTGGCTACGGCGACATGTACCCCCAGACGTGGTCGGGTATGCTTGTCGGCGCACTGTGCGCCCTGTCGGGTGTACTGACCATCGCCATGCCCGTCCCCGTGATCGTCAACAACTTTGGAATGTATTACTCCCTGGCCATGGCGAAGCAGAAGCTACCAAAGAAGAAGAACAAGCATATCCCGCGAGCACCCCAACCAGGATCACCCAACTACTGTAAGTCCAGCATCAACTCTCCTCCAACGCCCCATAAAGCACCGCTCCTTCCTGAAAGCCCGAACTTAGTCCACCCCGTTTTGGCTCTGGCTCAAAACATGGCTCTGACACACGAAGACATCTTTGAAGTACAGTTTCCAGGTAAGAAACCATGACAGATGTCTATAGGCCGACAGTCTGTATTATAGACCACCATGGTAGAAGTCTATAGGCCGACAGTCTGTATTATAGACCACCATGATAGATGTCTATACTGGAGGCCGACAGTCTGCCTTATAGACCACCATGATAGATGTCTATAGGCCGACAGTCTGTATTATAGACCACCATGATAGATGTCTATAGGCCGACAGTCTGTATTATAGACCACCATGATAGATGTCTATACTGGAGGCCGACAGTCTGCCTTATAGACCACCATGATAGATGTCTATAGGCCGACAGTCTGTATTATAGACCACCATGATAGATGTCTATAGGCCGACAGTCTGTATTATAGACCACCATGATAGATGTCTATAGGCCGACAGTCTGTATTATAGACCACCATGATAGATGTCTATACTGGAGGCCGACAGTCTGTATTATAGACCACCATGATAGATGTCTATACTGGAGGCCGACAGTCTGTATTATAGACAACCATGATAGATGTCTATAGGCCGACAGTCTGTATTATAGACCACCATGATAGATGTCTATACTGGAGGCCGACAGTCTGCCTTATAGACCACCATGGTAGAAGTCTATAGGCCGACAGTCTGTATTATAGACCACCATGATAGATGTCTATAGGCCGACAGTCTGTATTATAGACCACCATGATAGAAGTCTATAGGCCGACAGTCTGTATTATAGACTACCATGATAGATGTATATAGGCCGACAGTCTGTATTATAGACTACCATGATAGATGTATATAGGCCGACAGTCTGTATTATAGACCACCATGATAGAAGTCTATAGGCCGACAGTCTGTATTATAGACCACCATGATAGATTATAGGCCGACAGTCTGTATTATAGACTACCATGATAGATGTCTATAGGCCGACAGTCTGTATTATAGACCACCATTATAGATGCCTATAGGCCGACAGTCTGTATTATAGACTACCATGATAGATGTCTATAGACTGACAGTCTGTATTATAGACCACCATGATAGATTATAGGCCGACAGTCTGTATTATAGACTACCATGATAGATGTCTATAGGCCGACAGTCTGTATTATAGACCACCATGATAGATTATAGGCCGACAGTCTGTATTATAGACTACCATGATAGATGTCTATAGGCCGACAGTCTGTATTATAGACCACCATGATAGATTATAGGCCGACAGTCTGTATTATAGACTACCATGATAGATGTCTATAGGCCGACAGTCTGTTTTATAGACCACCATGATAGATGTCTATAGGCCGACAGTCTGTATTATAGACCACCATGATAGATTATAGGCCGACAGTCTGTATTATAGACTACCATGATAGATGTCTATAGGCCGACAGTCTGTATTATAGACCACCATGATAGATTATAGGCCGACAGTCTGTATTATAGACCACCATGATAGATGTCTATAGGCCGACAGTCTGTATTATAGACCACCATGATAGATGTCTATAGGCTGACAGTCTGTATTATAGACCACCATGATAGATGTCTATAGGCCGACAGTCTGTCTTATAGACCACCATGATAGATGTCTATAGGCCGACAGTCTGTATTATAGACCATCATGATAGATGTCTATAGGCTGACAGTCTGTCTTATAGACCACCATGATAGATGTCTATACTGGAGGCCGACAGTCTGTATTATAGACCACCATGATAGATGTCTATACTGGAGGCCGACAGTCTGTATTATAGACCACCATGATAGATGTCTATAGGCTGACAGTCTGTCTTATAGACCACCATGATAGATGTCTATACTGGAGGCCGACAGTCTGTATTATAGACCACCATGATAGATGTCTATAGGCCGACAGTCTGTATTATAGACCACCATGATAGATGTCTATAGGCCGACAGTCTGTATTATAGACCACCATGATAGATGTCTATAGGCTGACAGTCTGTATTATAGACTACCATGATAGATGTCTATAGGCCGACAGTCTGTGTTATAGACCACCATGATAGATGTCTATAGGCCGACAGTCTGTCTTATAGACCACCATGATAGATGTCTATACTGGAGGCCGACAGTCTGCCTTATAGACCACCATGATAGATGTCTATAGGCCGACAGTCTGCCTTATAGACCACCATGATAGATGTCTATAGGCCGACAGTCTGCCTTATAGACCACCATGATAGATGTCTTTCTAAACTGTAAACTAAAGGAGGACAATCTTCTCTCTTCTCTGTTCTATTCCTCTCTTCTCTGTTCTCTGTTCTCAACTCTCTTCTTTGTCCTCTTCCTCTCTTATCTGTTCTCTTCCTCTCTTCTCTGTTCTCTGTTCTCAACTCTCTTCTCTGTCCTCTTCCTCTCTTATCTGTTCTCTTCCTCTCTTCTCTGTTCTCTGTTCTCAACTCTCTTCTCTGTCCTCTTCCTCTCTTCTCTGTCCTCTTCCTCTCTTCTCTGTTCTTTCCTCTCTTCTCTGTTCTCTGTTCTCTGTCCTCTTCCTCTGTTCTCTGTCCTCTTCCTCTCTTCTCTGTTCTTTTCCTCTCTTCTCTGTTCTCTTCCTCTCTTCTCTGTTCTCTTCCTCTCTTCTCTCTTCTCTGTCCTCTTCCTCTCTTCTCTGTTCTCTTCCTCTCTTCTCTGTTCTCTTCCTCTCTTCTCTGTTCTCTTCCTCTCTTCTCTGTCCTCTTCCTCTCTTCTCTGTCCTCTTCCTCTCTTCTCTGTTCTCTTCCTCTCTTCTCTGTTCTCTTCCTCTCTTCTCTGTTCTCTTCCTCTCTTCTCTGTTCTCTTCCTCTCTTCTCTGTTCTCTTCCTCTCTTCTCTGTCCTCTTCCTCTCTTCTCTGTTCTCTTCCTCTCTTCTCTGTTCTCTTTCTCTGTTTTCTTCCTCTCTTCTCTGTTTTCTTCCTCTCTTCTCTGTTTTCTTCCTCTCTTCTCTCTTCTCTGTCCTCTTCCTCTCTTCTCTGTTCTCTTCCTCTCTTCTCTGTTCTCTGTCCTCTTCCTCTGTTCTCTGTTCTCTTCCTCTCTTCTCTGTCCTCTTCCTCTCTTCTCTGTTCTCTTCCTCTCTTCTCTGTCCTCTTCCTCTCTTCTCTGTTCTCTTCCTCTCTTCTCTGTTCTCTTCCTCTCTTCTCTGTTCTCTTCCTCTCTTCTCTGTCCTCTTCCTCTCTTCTCTGTCCTCTTCCTCTCTTCTCTGTTCTCTTCCTCTCTTCTCTGTTCTCTTCCTCTCTTCTCTGTTCTCTTCCTCTCTTCTCTGTTCTCTTCCTCTCTTCTCTGTTCTCTTCCTCTCTTCTCTGTCCTCTTCCTCTGTTCTCTGTTCTCTTTCTGTTTTCTTCCTCTCTTCTCTGTTTTCTTCCTCTCTTCTCTGTTTTCTTCCTCTCTTCTCTCTTCTCTGTCCTCTTCCTCTCTTCTCTGTTCTCTTCCTCTCTTCTCTGTCCTCTTCCTCTCTTCTCTCTTCTCTGTCCTCTTCTTCTCTTATCTGTTCGCTGTTCTCAACTGTCCTGCAACTTCCCATCATCATTCTGCTGTCTGACTGTTTGCCTGTAGACGCCCTCCCTCTCCTGTCTCAATCAGATGACTCAGCCACATCCGATTTAAACAAATGAATCTCTCATTCAAGGATCAATAAGCTGTATGACTTACAGATTGAGACTCTGAGAAAGGGAGTAAAGAGGGAGATATGGAGTATGACCATGAGTAATGCACCAGTTCTCAATAACACGGCCCTAATGGTACCCTGTTCCCTATAGTCTAGTGGGCCCTGGTCAGAATCATTGCACTATGTAGGGAATATGGTATCATTTAGGACGTAGAACACGACTCAGTGCCGCCTTCCTAGAACACACACCCTTCCTAGAACTTACCCCTTCCTAGAATTCACACCCTTCCTAGAACTCACACCCTTCCCAGAACTCACACCCTTCCTAGAACTCACACCCTTCCTAGAACTCACACCCTTCCTAGAACTCACACCCTTCCTAGAACTCACACCCTTCCCAGAACTCACACCCTTCCCAGAACACACACCCTCCCTAGAACTCACACCCTTCCTAGAACTCACACCCTTCCCAGAACTCACACCCTTCCCAGAACTCACACCCTTCCCAGAACTCACACCCTTCCTAGAACTCACACCCTTCCCAGAACTCACACCCTTCCTAGAACTCACACCCTTCCTAGAACTCACACCCTTCCCAGAACTCACACCCTTCCCAGAACTCACACCCTTCCTAGAACTCACACCATTCCCAGAACTCACACCCTTTCCAGAACTCACACCCTTCCTAGAACTCACACCCTTCCCAGAAATCACACCCTTCCTAGAACTCACACCCTTCCTAGAACTCACACCCTACCCTTCCCAGAACTCACACCCTTCCTAGGTACTCACACCCTTCCCAGAACTCACACCCTTCCTAGAACTCACACCCTTCCTAGAACTCACACCCATCCCAGAACTCACACCCTTCCTAGAACTCACACCCTTCCTAGAACTCACACCCTTCCTAGAACTCACACCCTACCCTTCCCAGAACTGACACCCTTCCCAGAACTCACACCCTTCCTAGGTACTCACACCCTTCCCAGAACTCACACCCTTCCTAGAACTCACACCCTTCCTAGAACTCACACCCATCCCAGAACTCACACCCTTCCTAGAACTCACACCCTTCCTAGAACTCACACCCTTCCCATAACTCACACCCTTCTCAGAACTCACAACTTTCCTACAACTCACACCCTTCCCAGAACTCACACCCTTCCCAGAACTCACACCCTTCCCAGAACTCACACCCTTCCCAGAACTCACACCCTTCCTAGAACTCACACCCTTCCCAGAACTCACACCCTTCCTAGAACTCACACCCTTCCTAGAACTCACACCCTTCCCAGAACTCACACCCTTCCCAGAACTCACACCCTTCCTAGAACTCACACCATTCCCAGAACTCACACCCTTTCCAGAACTCACACCCTTCCTAGAACTCACACCCTTCCCAGAAATCACACCCTTCCTAGAACTCACACCCTTCCTAGAACTCACACCCTACCCTTCCCAGAACTCACACCCTTCCTAGGTACTCACACCCTTCCCAGAACTCACACCCTTCCTAGAACTCACACCCTTCCTAGAACTCACACCCATCCCAGAACTCACACCCTTCCTAGAACTCACACCCTTCCTAGAACTCACACCCTTCCTAGAACTCACACCCTACCCTTCCCAGAACTGACACCCTTCCCAGAACTCACACCCTTCCTAGGTACTCACACCCTTCCCAGAACTCACACCCTTCCTAGAACTCACACCCTTCCTAGAACTCACACCCATCCCAGAACTCACACCCTTCCTAGAACTCACACCCTTCCTAGAACTCACACTCTTCCCATAACTCACACCCTTCTCAGAACTCACAACTTTCCTACAACTCACACCCTTCCTAGAACTCACACCCTTCCTAGAACTCACACCCTTCCCAGAACTCACACCCTTCCCAGAACTCACACCCTTCCTAGAACTCACACCCTTCCTAGAACTCACACCCTTCCCAGAACTCATACCCTTCCCAGAACTCACACCCTTCCCAGAACTCACACCCTTCCTAGAACTCACACCCTTCCTAGAACTCACACCCTTCCCAGAACACACACCCTTCCTAGAACTCACACCCTTCCTAGAACTCACACCCTTCCTAGAACTCACACCCATTCCCAGAACTCACACCCATTCCCAGAACTCACACCCTTTCCAGAACTCACACCCTTCCCAGAACTCACACCCTTCCTAGAACTCACACCCTTCACAGAACTCACACCCTTCCCAGAACTCACACCCTTCCTAGAATTCACACCCTTCCTAGAACTCACACCCTTCCCAGAACTCACACCCTTCCTAGAACTCACACCCTTCCTAGAACTTACACATTTCCTAGAACTCACACCCTTCCTAGAACTTACACCCTTCCCATAACTCACACCCTTCCCAGAACTCACACCCTTCCCAGAACTCACACCCTTCCTAGAACTCACACCCTTCCTAGAACTCACACCCTTCCCAGAACTCACACCCTTTCCAGAACTCACACCCTTCCCAGAACTCACACCCTTCCTAGAACTCACACCCTTCCTAGAACTCACACCCTTCCCAGAACTCACACCCTTCCTAGGTACTCACACCCTTCCCAGAACTCACACCCTTCCTAGAACTCACACCCTTCCTAGAACTCACACCCTTCCTAGAACTCACACCCTTCCTAGAACTCACACCCTTCCCAGAACTCACACCCTTCCTAGAACTCACACCCTTCCTAGAACTCACACCCTTCCCAGAACTCACACCCTTCTCAGAACTCACACCCTTCCTAGAACTCACACATCCTGTCTGGCGTCTGCATCAGTGTCACACACCTCTATAGATCTGTCACGTGTGATGATGAGGATGGTGATGATTATTAAGCCTTATATCAAGGTAATTTGATCAGCAGCATACCACCCTGCATCCCACTGCTGGCCTGCTTCTGAAGCTAAGCAGGGTTGGTCCTAGTTGGTCCCTGGATGGGAGACCAGATGGTGTTGGAAGTGGTGTTGGAGGGCCAGTAGAAGGCACCCTTTTCTCTGGTCTAAAAAAATATCCCAATTCCCCAGGGCAGTGATTGGGGATATTTCCCTGTGTAGGGTGCTGTCTTTCGGATGGGACGTTAAACAGGCGTCCTGAATCTCTGTAGTCACTAAAGATCCCATGGCACTTATTGTAAGAGTAGGAGTGTTAACCCTGGTGTCCTGGCTAAATTCCCAACTTCGCCTTCATACCATCATGGTCACCTAATCATCCCCCCCTTACAGTTGGCTCATTCATCCCCCATTCCCTCCACTCTAACTATACACCAGGTCGTTGCTGTAAATGAGAATGTGTTCTCAGTCAACTTAACGGGTTAAGTTAATTTAAAGGTATGTAAGGGATTCTGTAATCTAAAGTTCCGGTACAAAGTTAATAATTGTTACCATGTAATAATTTGGAATCAATAACAACCATGTTGTTACTGTAGAAATTGCAGTGCTATTACAAAGGTGTGAGAGAGCAGGGCTACCCAACCCTGTTTCTGGAGAGCTACCCCCCTGTAGGTTTAACTCCAACCCTGATCCTGGAGAGCTACCCTCTTATAGGTTATAACTCCAACCCTGTTCCTGGAGAGCTACCCTCCTGTAGGTTATAACTCCAACCCTGTTCCTGGAGAGCTACCCTCCTGTAGGTTATAACTCCAACCCTGTTCCTGGAGAGCTACCCTCCTGTAGGTTTTAACTCCAACCCTGATCCTGGAGAGATACCCTCCTGTAGGTTTTAACTCCAACCCTGATCCTGGAGAGATACCCTCCTGTAGGTTTTAACTCCAACCCTGATCCTGGAGAGATTCCCTCCTGTAGGTTTTAACTCCAACCCTGTTCCTGGAGAGAGACCCTCCTGTAGGCTTTACCCCAACCCTGTATCTGGAGAGAGACCCTCCTGTAGGTTTTACTCCAACCCTGTAAAACCTAGAGGGTTGGAGTAAAACCTACAAGAGTGTATCTCTCCAGGAACAGTGTTGGAGTAGCACCTACAGGAGGGTAGCTCTCCAGGAACAGGGTTGGAGTTAAACCTACAGATTGGTATCTCCAGGAACAGGGTTGGAGTAACACCTACAGGAGGGTAGCTCTCCAGGAACAGGGTTGGAGTTAAACCTACAGATTGGTATCTCCAGGAACAGGGTTGGAGTTAAACCTACAGATTGGTATCTCCAGGAACAGGGTTGGAGTAGCACCTACAGGAGGGTAGCTCTCCAGGAACAGGGTTGGAGTTAAACCTACAGATTGGTATCTCCAGGAACAGGGTTGGAATAGCACCTACAGGAAGGTAGCTCTCCAGGAACAGGGTTGGAGTTAAATCTACAGATTGGTATCTCCAGGAACAGGGTTGGAGTAACACCTACAGGAGGGTAGCTCTCCAGGAACAGGGTTGGGCAGCCCTGTTTTAGCACCTATATGATACATTAGTTCTGATCATTGATTACACTCACAGGTTCTACTGAGCTACTAGGCTTCTACTGAGGTACTAGGATGCTAGTGAGGTACAGTGCCTTGCGAAAGTATTCGGCCCCCTTGAACTTTGCGACCTTTTGCCACATTTCAGGCTTCAAACATAAAGATATAAAACTGTATTTTTTTGTGAAGAATCAACAACAAGTGTGACACAATCATGAAGTGGAACGACATTTATTGGATATTTCAAACTTTTTTAACAAATCAAAAACTGAAAAATTGGGCGTGCAAAATTATTCAGCCCCTTTACTTTCAGTGCAGCAAACTCTCTCCAGAAGTTCTGTGAGGATCTCTGAATGATCCAATGTTGACCTAAATGACTAATGATGATAAATACAATCCACCTGTGTGTAATCAAGTCTCCGTATAAATGCACCTGCACTGTGATAGTCTCAGAGGTCCGTTAAAAGCGCAGAGAGCATCATGAAGAACAAGGAACACACCAGGCAGGTCCGAGATACTGTTGTGAAGAAGTTTAAAGCCGGATTTGGATACAAAAATATTTCTCAAGCTTTAAACATCCCAAGGAGCACTGTGCAAGCGATAATATTGAAATGGAAGGAGTATCAGACCACTGCAATTCTACCAAGACCTGGCCGTCCCTCTAAACTTTCAGCTCATACAAGGAGAAGACTGATCAGAGATGCAGCCAAGAGGCCCATGATCACTCTGGATGAACTGCAGAGATCTACAGCTGAGGTGGGACACTCTGTCCATAGGACAACAATCAGTCGTATATTGCACAAATCTGGCCTTTATGGAAGAGTGTCAAGAAGAAAGCCATTTCTTAAAGATATCCATAAAAAGTGTCATTTAAAGTTTGCCACAAGCCACCTGGGAGACACACCAAACATGTGGAAGAAGGTGCTCTGTTCAGATGAAACCAAAATTGAACTTTTTGGCAACAATGCAAAACGTTATGTTTGGCGTAAAAGCAACACAGCCCATCACCCTGAACACACCATCCCCACTGTCAAACATGGTGGTGGCAGCATCATGGTTTGAGCCTGCTTTTCTTCAGCAGGGACAGGGAAGATGGTTAAAATTGATGGGAAGATGGATCGAGCCAAATACAGGACCATTCTGGAAGAAAACCTGATGGAGTCTGCAAAAGACCTGAGACTGGGACGGAGATTTGTCTTCCAACAAGACAATGATCCAAAACCAAGCAAAATCTACAATGGAATGGTTCAAAAATAAACATATCCAGGTGTTAGAATGGCCAAGTTAATGTCCAGACCTGAATCCAATCGAGAATCTGTGGAAAGAACTGAAAACTGCTGTTCACAAATGCTCTCCATCCAACCTCACTGAGCTCGAGCTGTTTTGCAAGGAGGAATGGGAAAAATTTTCAGTCTCTCGATGTGCAAAACTGATAGAGACATACCCCAAGCGACTTACAACTGTAATCGCAGCAAAAGGTGGCGCTACAAAGTATTAACTTAAGGGAGCTGAATAATTTTGCACGCCCAATTTTTCAGTTTTTGATTTGTTAAAAAAGTTTGAAATATCCAATAAATGTCGTTCCACTTCATGATTGTGTCCCACTTGTTGATTCTTCACAAAAAAAATACAGTTTTATATCTTTATGTTTGAAGCCTGAAATGTGGCAAAAGGTCGCAAAGTTCAAGGGGGCCGAATACTTTCGCAAGGCACTGTACTAGGATGCTAGTGAGGTACTAGGATGCTAGTGAGGTACTAGGATGCTAGTGAGGTACTAGGATGCTAGTGAGGTACTAGGATGCTACTGAGGTACTAGGATTCTACTGAGGTACTAGGATGATAGTGAGGTACTAGGATTCTAGTGAGGTACTAGGCTGCTACTGAGGTACTAGGATGCTACTGACGTACTAAGCTTCTACTGAGGTACTAGGATGCTAGTGAGGTACTAGGCTGCTACTGAGGTACTAAGCTTCTACTGAGGTACTAGGCTGCTACTGAGGTACTAGGCTTTTACTGAGGTACCAGGGTACTACTTGTCAAGTGGGTTGATGTTTTAGGCTAACATGTTTTTTTTTCTCACATTGACACCATCCCACGTACCATACTAAAATACCATCCATACACCCACCACTACACCCACTAACCATCTGAGTCCATGCACCATTACGCACTAATACTACTGTTCACACTGTAATACCCGAATGCAGCATGCTTCAAATCATACTGTTGACTGTCCAAATCAGTGCTATTATGATTGATTGAGTCAGTAATATTTTATTTGAAACATGCTAGGATATGATAGCATGCTAGGATATGATAGCATGCTAGGATATGATAGCAAGCTAGGATATGTGCAGTATAGAATGTAGCACTTGACAAAGCTTTTGTACCCCATTTTATGAGATTTTCAAGGTGGGATAATTAAACTGGCAATATAGTGGTTTGTTTCTAAACCACATATGATTAACTTTAGCCAGACCTCAGCATCGATTGGAGGTTAGCTTCCCAGGGAATACATAGCGTTGTATTGAATTGAATTGGATGCCCATATCTCTACTTGTTGCATTCATCAACTCTAGTCTTTTGTTTGGCAGTTGGAACAGCAGCATTTCCTAAAATGCTTTATTTGATCAGTGTTTGATTCTGTTGTCTGTATCTCCCAGATTTATTTTCTAATGTTCTTCTAGGTGTTATGATTCTATTTCCATGGAATCTCCTGTTCTGATTCTATTTCCATGGAATCTCCTGTTTTGATTCTGTTTCCATGGAATCTCCTGTTCTAATTCTGTTTCAATGGAATCTCCTGTTCTTATTCTATTTCCATGGAATCTCCTGTTCTAATTCTGTTTCAATGGAATCTCCTGTTCTGATTCTATTTCCATGGAATCTCCTGTTCTGATTCTATTTCCATGGAATCTCCCGTTTACATTTTATTTCCATGGAATCTCCTGTTCTGATTCTATTTCCATGGAATCTCCTGTTCTGATTCTATTTCCATGGAATCTCCTGTTCTGATTCTATTTCCATGGAATCTCCTGTTTAAATTATATTTCCATGGAATCTCCTGTTTAAATTATATTTCCATGGAATCTCCTGTTCTAAATATATTTCTATGGAATCTCCTGTTCTGATTCTATTTCCATGGAATCTCCTGTTCTAATTATGTGTCAATGGCATCTCCTGTTCTGATTCTATTTCCATGGAATCTCCTGTTCTAATTCTATTTCCATGGAATCTCCTGTTCTAATTATGTTTCAATGGAATCTCCTGTTCTAATTCTGTTTCCATGGAATCTCCTGTTCTTATTCTGTTTCCATGGTATCTCCTGTTCTGATTCTATTTCCATGGAACCTCCTGTTCTGATTCTATTTCCATGGAATCTCCTGTTCTAATTATGTTTCAATGGAATCTCCTGTTCTTATTCTGTTTCCATGGTATCTCCTGTTCTGATTCTATTTCCATGGAACCTCCTGTTCTGATTCTATTTCCGTGAAATCTCCTGTTCTAATTATGTTTCAATGGAATCTCCTGTTCTAATTCTGTTTCCATGGAATCTCCTGTTCTAATTGTTTTTCCATGGAATCTCCTGTTCTAATTATATTTCTATTTCCATGGAACCTCCTGTTCTGATTCTATTTCCATGGAATCTCCTGTTCTAATTATGTTTCAATGGAATCTCCTGTTCTTATTCTGTTTCCATGGAATCTCCTGTTCTAATTGTTTTTCCATGGAATCTCCAGTTCTAATTCTATTTCTATTTCCATGGAATCTCCTGTTCTAATTCTATTTCTATTTCCATGGAATCTCCTGTTCTAATTCTATTTCTATTTCCATGGAATCTCCTGTTCTAATTCTATTTCTATTTCCATGGAATCTCCTGTTTTAATTCTATTTCTATTTCCATGGAATCTCCTGTTCTAATTCTATTTCCATGGAATCTCCTGTTCTAATTCTATTTCTATTTCCATGGAATATACTGTTCTAATTCTATTTCTATGGAATCTCCTGTTCTAATTCTATTTCTATGAAATCTCCTATTCTAATTATATTTCTATTGAATCTCCTGTTCTAATTCTAGTTATATTTCCATGGAATCTCCTGTTTTAATTCTAGTTCTGTTTCTATGGAATCTCCTGTTCTAATTCCAGTTCTGTTTCTATGGAATCTCCTGTTCTAATTCTAGTTCTGTTTCTATATAATCTCCTGTTCTAATTCTATTTCTATTTCTATGGAATCTCCTGTGTGTCTGTCTGAAGATTCCAAGCTGAATGGGGAGGCGGCCAATGCAGCTCTAGCCAATGAGGACTGTCCTCATATAGACCAGGCCATCTCGCCAGAGGAGATCTTCAGCCCCAGTGAGAGAGAACGGCCTTGTTGTCTTGTCACCACAGCTGCAGAACGACCCAACCACACAGGGGGTAGAGTCAGGAGGGGTACGTACACCTACAGTAACAGCCAAATACAGCCCAATCACACATGGGGAGAGGGGAGGGGAGTTACGTACTGTAACAGCCAAGCACAGGCCACTATCAAACGTGTTGCATTCCCTACGACTTGATTATTCATTATACAACGTCAACCCGTGGCCAAACACACACAGACACAGGTTGACCTTTATTGTCACGAGTCTTGTCCTGGAGACAGAACTGAGCGATCTCCACTTAGATAGGCCAGCTGCTAAGTTAAAATTGGCCTCATTGTAAAAAATATATGAAAATAAAAATGTGCTTGTTGGTATTTAAAAAAAAATCAGATTCATTCATCTCCAGCACCTTCCCAACATCAACTAATGTGAAAATGGCACATTTCTAAATAATAGTATCTCCAATGACATCACAACCAATTAGTAGGCAATACCTCCTCATAATTGGTTAAAATAGCATGATTCACACAGATGAATGTCATTGGATAGAGGAAGGTGTAAACATTCCTCTATCTTTTTGACTACAAAACATAGAAATGTGTCATTTTGACATATGTTGGAGTGATGCTGGAGATAATGAAAATGAAGTTGAATTTTCCCCTTTAAGGTTAGGGTTATGCATTAGGCTTAAAATCTGATTTGATGACTTTGTGGCTGTACTAGCTAGTGATTCTGCGGAGCTGCTTCCAGAACAATATTCATGACGAAAACCGCTAACCTGACACACAGACAGACGCACATGCATGTGTAGACACACACACACACAGACACACACACACACACACACGCATGTGCACGTGCAACACACAAACACGCACATAGGGCTTGGCAATATATTGTGAATACTGGTATACCTGTATGGATCCATATACCGGTATGGATTTTTTTTTACAATATCGTCTATAACGATATTTTTGATAAAGTGCTAATTTGAATGAAAAGTGTCAGCTTTGTCCTAGTTTGGTTGAGTAGAAAACCATCAGCATGTAAAAGACATAAAAAATACGTAGAACTAATGTGTTACCATATAAGGAACATGCACTATTGATAAAACATATTGCAAACTTGTATTATTCTGGAACATAGAATACCACAATACTGCCCAAAATGAGAAACATATTGGGATATCATGTTTTGGTGATATTGCCCAGCCCTACACACACACACACACACACACACACACACACACACACACACACACACACACCTGCATTCTGGGAAAACCCAGGGTCTTATTCTCAAGGGTTCCCTGATCACAGTAATACAACAATCGAATACAATGTGAAACAAAACAACAATCAAAATACAGAACAAAAGAAAATGTAAGAATGTAAGAATAGTTACATTCCTCAGCCACGAGGTCCTCAGACCCTAGGTCGTTAACCAACTCTTTAAACTCCCAGAGCAGCACCCACCACACCCTAGGTCGTTAACCAACTCTTTAAACTCCCAGAGCAGCACCCACCACACCCTAGGTCGTTAACCAACTCTTTAAACTCCCAGAGCAGCACCCACCACACCATAGGTCGTTAACCAACTCTTTAAACTCCCAGAGCAGCACCCACCACATCCTAGGTCGTTAACCAACTCTTTAAACTCCCAGAGCAGCACCCACCACACCCTAGGTCGTTAACCAACTCTTTAAACTCCCAGAGCAGCACCCACCACACCCTAGGTCGTTAACCAACTCTTTAAACTCCCAGAGCAGCACCCACCACATCCTAGGTCGTTAACCAACTCTTTAAACTCCCAGAGCAGCACCCACCACACCCTAGGTCGTTAACCAACTCTTTAAACTCCCAGAGCAGCACCCACCACATCCTAGGTCGTTAACCAACTCTTTAAACTCCCAGAGCAGCACCCACCACATCCTAGGTCGTTAACCAACTCTTTAAACTCCCAGAGCAGCACCCACCACATCCTAGGTCGTTAACCAACTCTTTAAACTCCCAGAGCAGCACCCACCACATCCTAGGTCGTTAACCAACTCTTTAAACTCCCAGAGCAGCACCCACCACACCCTAGGTCGTTAACCAACTCTTTAAACTCCCAGAGCAGCACCCACCACACCCTAGGTCGTTAACCAACTCTTTAAACTCCCAGAGCAGCACCCACCAGCAGCACCCACCACCCTAGGTCGTTAACCAACTCTTTAAACTCCCAGAGCAGCACCCACCACATCCTAGGTCGTTAACCAACTCTTTAAACTCCCAGAGCAGCACCCACCACACCCTAGGTCGTTAACCAACTCTTTAAACTCCCAGAGCAGCACCCACCACACCCTAGGTCGTTAACCAACTCTTTAAACTCCCAGAGCAGCACCCACCACACCCTAGGTCGTTAACCAACTCTTTAAACTCCCAGAGCAGCACCCACCACATCCTAGGTCGTTAACCAACTCTTTAAACTCCCAGAGCAGCACCCACCACACCCTAGGTCGTTAACCAACTCTTTAAACTCCCAGAGCAGCACCCACCACACCCTAGGTCGTTAACCAACTCTTTAAACTCCCAGAGCAGCACCCACCACACCCTAGGTCGTTAACCAACTCTTTAAACTCCCAGAGCAGCACCCACCACACCCTAGGTCGTTAACCAACTCTTTAAACTCCCAGAGCAGCACCCACCACACCCTAGGTCGTTAACCAACTCTTTAAACTCCCAGAGCAGCACCCACCACACCCTAGGTCGTTAACCAACTCTTTAAACTCCCAGAGCAGCACCCACCACACCCTAGGTCGTTAACCAACTCTTTAAACTCCCAGAGCAGCACCCACCACATCCTAGGTCGTTAACCAACTCTTTAAACTCCCAGAGCAGCACCCACCACACCCTAGGTCGTTAACCAACTCTTTAAACTCCCAGAGCAGCACCCACCACACCCTAGGTCGTTAACCAACTCTTTAAACTCCCAGAGCAGCACCCACCACATCCTAGGTCGTTAACCAACTCTTTAAACTCCCAGAGCAGCACCCACCACACCCTAGGTCGTTAACCAACTCTTTAAACTCCCAGAGCAGCACCCACCACACCCTAGGTCGTTAACCAACTCTTTAAACTCCCAGAGCAGCACCCACCACACCCTAGGTCGTTAACCAACTCTTTAAACTCCCAGAGCAGCACCCACCACACCCTAGGTCGTTAACCAACTCTTTAAACTCCCAGAGCAGCACCCACCACATCCTAGGTCGTTAACCAACTCTTTAAACTCCCAGAGCAGCACCCACCACACCCTAGGTCGTTAACCAACTCTTTAAACTCCCAGAGCAGCACCCACCACACCATAGGTCGTTAACCAACTCTTTAAACTCCCAGAGCAGCACCCACCACACCCTAGGTCGTTAACCAACTCTTTAAACTCCCAGAGCAGCACCCACCACACCCTAGGTCGTTAACCAACTCTTTAAACTCCCAGAGCAGCACCCACCCACACCCTAGGTCGTTAACCAACTCTTTAAACTCCCAGAGCAGCACCCACCACACCCTAGGTCGTTAACCAACTCTTTAAACTCCCAGAGCAGCACCCACCACACCCTAGGTCGTTAACCAACTCTTTAAACTCCCAGAGCAGCACCCACCACATCCTAGGTCGTTAACCAACTCTTTAAACTCCCAGAGCAGCACCCACCACATCCTAGGGTTAACCAACTCTTTAAACTCCCAGAGCAGCACCCACCACATCCTAGGTCGTTAACCAACTCTTTAAACTCCCAGAGCAGCACCCACCACATCCTAGGTCGTTAACCAACTCTTTAAACTCCCAGAGCAGCACCCACCACACCCTAGGTCGTTAACCAACTCTTTAAACTCCCAGAGCAGCACCCACCACACCCTAGGTCGTTAACCAACTCTTTAAACTCCCAGAGCAGCACCCACCACACCCTAGGTCGTTAACCAACTCTTTAAACTCCCAGAGCAGCACCCACCACATCCTAGGTCGTTAACCAACTCTTTAAACTCCCAGAGCAGCACCCACCACATCCTAGGTCGTTAACCAACTCTTTAAACTCCCAGAGCAGCACCCACCACACCCTAGGTCGTTAACCAACTCTTTAAACTCCCAGAGCAGCACCCACCACACCCTAGGTCGTTAACCAACTCTTTAAACTCCCAGAGCAGCACCCACCACACCCTAGGTCGTTAACCAACTCTTTAAACTCCCAGAGCAGCACCCACCACACGTTAACCAACTCTTTAAACTCCCAGAGCAGCACCCACCACCTAGGTCGTTAACCAACTCTTTAAACTCCCAGAGCAGCACCCACCACATCCTAGGTCGTTAACCAACTCTTTAAACTCCCAGAGCAGCACCCACCACACCCTAGGTCGTTAACCAACTCTTTAAACTCCCAGAGCAGCACCCACCACACCCTAGGTCGTTAACCAACTCTTTAAACTCCCAGAGCAGCACCCACCACATCCTAGGTCGTTAACCAACTCTTTAAACTCCCAGAGCAGCACCCACCACACCCTAGGTCGTTAACCAACTCTTTAAACTCCCAGAGCAGCACCCACCACATCCTAGGTCGTTAACCAACTCTTTAAACTCCCAGAGCAGCACCCACCACATCCTAGGTCGTTAACCAACTCTTTAAACTCCCAGAGCAGCACCCACCACATCCTAGGTCGTTAACCAACTCTTTAAACTCCCAGAGCAGCACCCACCACACCCTAGGTCGTTAACCAACTCTTTAAACTCCCAGAGCAGCACCCACCACACCCTAGGTCGTTAACCAACTCTTTAAACTCCCAGAGCAGCACCCACCACACCCTAGGTCGTTAACCAACTCTTTAAACTCCCAGAGCAGCACCCACCACACCCTAGGTCGTTAACCAACTCTTTAAACTCCCAGAGCAGCACCCACCACATCCTAGGTCGTTAACCAACTCTTTAAACTCCCAGAGCAGCACCCACCACACCCTAGGTCGTTAACCAACTCTTTAAACTCCCAGAGCAGCACCCACCACATCCAGTTAACCAACTCTTTAAACTCCCAGAGCAGCACCCACCCACCCTAGGTCGTTAACCAACTCTTTAAACTCCCAGAGCAGCACCCACCACATCCTAGGTCGTTAACCAACTCTTTAAACTCCCAGAGCAGCACCCACCACACCCTAGGTCGTTAACCAACTCTTTAAACTCCCAGAGCAGCACCCACCACACCCTAGGTCGTTAACCAACTCTTTAAACTCCCAGAGCAGCACCCACCACATCCTAGGTCGTTAACCAACTCTTTAAACTCCCAGAGCAGCACCCACCACACCCTAGGTCGTTAACCAACTCTTTAAACTCCCAGAGCAGCACCCACCACACCCTAGGTCGTTAACCAACTCTTTAAACTCCCAGAGCAGCACCCACCACATCCTCCCAGAGCAGCACCCACCACAGGTCGTTAACCAACTCTTTAAACTCCCAGAGCAGCACCCACCACACCCTAGGTCGTTAACCAACTCTTTAAACTCCCAGAGCAGCACCCACCACACCCTAGGTCGTTAACCAACTCTTTAAACTCCCAGAGCAGCACCCACCACACCCTAGGTCGTTAACCAACTCTTTAAACTCCCAGAGCAGCACCCACCACATCCTAGGTCGTTAACCAACTCTTTAAACTCCCAGAGCAGCACCCACCACATCCTAGGTCGTTAACCAACTCTTTAAACTCCCAGAGCAGCACCCACAGCACACCACCCTAGGTCGTTAACCAACTCTTTAAACTCCCAGAGCAGCACCCACCACACCCTAGGTCGTTAACCAACTCTTTAAACTCCCAGAGCAGCACCCACCACACCCTAGGTCGTTAACCAACTCTTTAAACTCCCAGAGCAGCACCCACCACACCCTAGGTCGTTAACCAACTCTTTAAACTCCCAGAGCAGCACCCACCACATCCTAGGTCGTTAACCAACTCTTTAAACTCCCAGAGCAGCACCCACCACACCTAGGTCGTTAACCAACTCTTTAAACTCCCAGAGCAGCACCCACCACACCCTAGGTCGTTAACCAACTCTTTAAACTCCCAGAGCAGCACCCACCACACCCTAGGTCGTTAACCAACTCTTTAAACTCCCAGAGCAGCACCCACCACACCCTAGGTCGTTAACCAACTCTTTAAACTCCCAGAGCAGCACCCACCACACCCTAGGTCGTTAACCAACTCTTTAAACTCCCAGAGCAGCACCCACCACACCCTAGGTCGTTAACCAACTCTTTAAACTCCCAGAGCAGCACCCACCACACCCTAGGTCGTTAACCAACTCTTTAAACTCCCAGAGCAGCACCCACCACACCCTAGGTCGTTAACCAACTCTTTAAACTCCCAGAGCAGCACCCACCACACCACCATAGGTCGTTAACCAACTCTTTAAACTCCCAGAGCAGCACCCACCACATCCTAGGTCGTTAACCAACTCTTTAAACTCCCAGAGCAGCACCCACCACCTAGGTCGTTAACCAACTCTTTAAACTCCCAGAGCAGCACCCACCACACCCTAGGTCGTTAACCAACTCTTTAAACTCCCAGAGCAGCACCCACCACACCCTAGGTCGTTAACCAACTCTTTAAACTCCCAGAGCAGCACCCACCACACCTAGGTCGTTAACCAACTCTTTAAACTCCCAGAGCAGCACCCACCACACCTAGGTCGTTAACCAACTCTTTAAACTCCCAGAGCAGCACCCCCACACCACACCCAGGTCGTTAACCAACTCTTTAAACTCCCAGAGCAGCACCCACCACACCCTAGGTCGTTAACCAACTCTTTAAACTCCCAGAGCAGCACCCACCACACCCTAGGTCGTTAACCAACTCTTTAAACTCCCAGAGCAGCACCCACCACATCCTAGGTCGTTAACCAACTCTTTAAACTCCCAGAGCAGCACCCACCACACCCTAGGTCGTTAACCAACTCTTTAAACTCCCAGAGCAGCACCCACCACACTCCCCCTAGGTCGTTAACCAACTCTTTAAACTCCCAGAGCAGCACCCACCACACCCTAGGTCGTTAACCAACTCTTTAAACTCCCAGAGCAGCACCCACCACACCCTAGGTCGTTAACCAACTCTTTAAACTCCCAGAGCAGCACCCACCACACCCTAGGTCGTTAACCAACTCTTTAAACTCCCAGAGCAGCACCCACCACACCATAGGTCGTTAACCAACTCTTTAAACTCCCAGAGCAGCACCCACCACACCCTAGGTCGTTAACCAACTCTTTAAACTCCCAGAGCAGCACCCACCACACCCTAGGTCGTTAACCAACTCTTTAAACTCCCAGAGCAGCACCCACCACACCCTAGGTCGTTAACCAACTCTTTAAACTCCCAGAGCAGCACCCACCACACCCTAGGTCGTTAACCAACTCTTTAAACTCCCAGAGCAGCACCCACCACCTAGGTCGTTAACCACTCCTCCCAGAGCAGCACCCACCACAGGTCGTTAACCAACTCTTTAAACTCCCAGAGCAGCACCCACCACACCCTAGGTCGTTAACCAACTCTTTAAACTCCCAGAGCAGCACCCACCACACCCTAGGTCGTTAACCAACTCTTTAAACTCCCAGAGCAGCACCCACCACACCCTAGGTCGTTAACCAACTCTTTAAACTCCCAGAGCAGCACCCACCACACCCTAGGTCGTTAACCAACTCTTTAAACTCCCAGAGCAGCACCCACCACACCATAGGTCGTTAACCAACTCTTTAAACTCCCAGAGCAGCACCCACCACACCCTAGGTCGTTAACCAACTCTTTAAACTCCCAGAGCAGCACCCACCACACCCTAGGTCGTTAACCAACTCTTTAAACTCCCAGAGCAGCACCCACCACACCCTAGGTCGTTAACCAACTCTTTAAACTCCCAGAGCAGCACCCACCACATCTTTAAACTCCCAGAGCAGCACCCACCACATCTACTAGGTCGTTAACCAACTCTTTAAACTCCCAGAGCAGCACCCACCACACCCTAGGTCGTTAACCAACTCTTTAAACTCCCAGAGCAGCACCCACCACATCCTAGGTCGTTAACCAACTCTTTAAACTCCCAGAGCAGCACCCACCACACCATAGGTCGTTAACCAACTCTTTAAACTCCCAGAGCAGCACCCACCACACCCTAGGTCGTTAACCAACTCTTTAAACTCCCAGAGCAGCACCCACCACACCCTAGGTCGTTAACCAACTCTTTAAACTCCCAGAGCAGCACCCACCACACCCTAGGTCGTTAACCAACTCTTTAAACTCCCAGAGCAGCACCCACCACACCCTAGGTCGTTAACCAACTCTTTAAACTCCCAGAGCAGCACCCACCACACCATAGGTCGTTAACCAACTCTTTAAACTCCCAGAGCAGTTAACCAACTCTTTAAACTCCCAGAGCAGCACCCCACACCCTAGGTCGTTAACCAACTCTTTAAACTCCCAGAGCAGCACCCACCACACCATAGGTCGTTAACCAACTCTTTAAACTCCCAGAGCAGCACCCACCACATCCTAGGTCGTCAACCAACTCTTTAAACTCCCAGAGCAGCACCCACCACATCCTAGGTCGTCAACCAACTCTTTAAACTCCCAGAGCAGCACCCACCACACCATAGGTCGTTAACCAACTCTTTAAACTCCCAGAGCAGCACCCACCACATCCTAGGTCGTCAACCAACTCTTTAAACTCCCAGAGCAGCACCCACCACATCCTAGGTCGTTAACCAACTCTTTAAACTCCCAGAGCAGCACCCACCACACCATAGGTCGTTAACCAACTCTTTAAACTCCCAGAGCAGCACCCACCACACCCTAGGTCGTTAACCAACTCTTTAAACTCCCAGAGCAGCACCCACCACACCCTAGGTCGTCAACCAACTCTTTAAACTCCCAGAGCAGCACCCACCACACCCTAGGTCGTCAACCAACTCTTTAAACTCCCAGAGCAGCACCCACCACATCCTAGGTCGTCAACCAACTCTTTAAACTCCCAGAGCAGCACCCACCACACCCTAGGTCGTCAACCAACTCTTTAAACTCCCAGAGCAGCACCCACCACACCCTAGGTCGTTAACCAACTCTTTAAACTCCCAGAGCAGCACCCACCACACCCTAGGTCGTTAACCAACTCTTTAAACTCCCAGAGCAGCACCCACCACACCATAGGTCGTCAACCAACTCTTTAAACTCCCAGAGCAGCACCCACCACATCCTAGGTCGTCAACCAACTCTTTAAACTCCCAGAGCAGCACCCACCACATCCTAGGTCGTTAACCAACTCTTTAAACTCCCAGAGCAGCACCCACCACACCCTAGGTCGTTAACCAACTCTTTAAACTCCCAGAGCAGCACCCACCACACCATAGGTCGTCAACCAACTCTTTAAACTCCCAGAGCAGCACCCACCACATCCTAGGTCGTCAACCAACTCTTTAAACTCCCAGAGCAGCACCCACCACATCCTAGGTTGTTAACCAACTCTTTAAACTCCCAGAGCAGCACCCACCACACCCTAGGTCGTTAACCAACTCTTTAAACTCCCAGAGCAGCACCCACCACATCCTAGGTCGTTAACCAACTCTTTAAACTCCCAGAGCAGCACCCACCACACCCTAGGTCGTTAACCAACTCTTTAAACTCCCAGAGCAGCACCCACCACATCCTAGGTCGTTAACCAACTCTTTAAACTCCCAGAGCAGCACCCACCACACCCTAGGTCGTCAACCAACTCTTTAAACTCCCAGAGCAGCACCCACCACACCCTAGGTCGTCAACCAACTCTTTAAACTCCCAGAGCAGCACCCCCCACACCCTAGGTCGTCAACCAACTCTTTAAACTCCCAGAGCAGCACCCACCACACCCTAGGTCGTCAACCAACTCTTTAAACTCCCAGAGCAGCACCCACCACATCCTAGGTCGTCAACCAACTCTTTAAACTCCCAGAGCAGCACCCACCACACCCTAGGTCGTCAACCAAATCTTTAAACTCCCAGAGCAGCACCCACCACACGCTAGGTCGTCAACCAACTCTATAAACCCAGGGCAGGAGATTACTGGGAATTATTGAATAGCCCACGAGACCATCAGATTCAGGTGGTGCAAAGGGACAAGTCCTGTGTCCCAAAATGGCACCCTATTCTCTATATAGTGCACTACAATTGACCAGAGCCCCCGATCAAAAGAAGTGCACGATTAAAAGGGGAATAGGGTGCCGTTTGGGATGCAAACCCAGTATTTTAACACGTAATCAGACACCAAGGACCCCTTGGCCTTTTTTAAAATGAGATACATAATACATCAAGACAGACGGTAACATTCCCTTAGGCAGGCCTGAAGGTTTAATAGGGGGTTTAATGCTTAGAGGGAGTCTTAGCATCCTGCCATTGAATAGAATAAAGCACTTGTATTTTACCGCGATCCTTTTGGAGGTGGCGTTGCAGCTATGACTCTCTTGGTGGAAAGGCTTTTATGAAGAACAAAAAGAGACACAAACAAGACAACCAAATTTATAATTTTTATATTAAATAAAATGCTTGCTTGTGAAGAAGGTGTTGTTGTGTATGTTTTGTGTTTTTACTGGCTGTAAGGTGTATGTAGCTGTCTTGTATATCTGCACTACTAATTATTTACCTTTATTTAACTAGGCAAGTCAGTTAAGAACAAATTCTTATTTTCAATGACGGCCTAGGAACAGTGGGTTAACTGCCTGTTCAGGAAATCCTTATCTCATCGCAAGAAAAAGGGGTAAAATAAAAAAATAAAAAATATATATTGTAGCTGCCAGGATTTTCTCCAATATACTGTAGCAGACTGATAACATTTTCTCCAATATACTGTAGCAGACTACCAACATTTTCTCCAATATATTGTAGCAGCCAACATATTCTCCAATATATTGTAGCAGCCAACATATTCCCCAATATACTGTAGCAGAGTACCAACATTTTCTCCAATATACTGTAGCAGACTGATAACATTTTCTCCAATATACTGTAGCAGACTACCAACATTTTCTCCAATATACTATAGCAGACTGATAACATTTTCTCCAATATACTGTAGCAGACTACGAACATTTTCTCCAATATACTGTAGCAGACTGATAACATTTTCTCCAATATACTGTAGCAGACTACCAACATTTTCTACAATATACTGTAGCAGACTGCCAACATATTCTCCAATATACTGTTGCAGACTACCAACATTTTCTCCAATATATTGTAGCAGCCAACATATTCTCCAATATATTGTAGCAGCCAACATATTCCCCAATATACTGTAGCAGACTACCTACATTTTCTCCAATATACTGTAGCAGACTGATAACATTTTCTCCAATATACTGTAGCAGACTACCAACATTTTCTCCAATATACTATAGCAGACTGATAACATTTTCTCCAATATACTGTAGCAGACTACCAACATTTTCTCCAATATACTGTAGCAGACTGATAACATTTTCTCCAATATACTGTAGCAGACTACCAACATTTTCTACAATATACTGTAGCAGACTGCCAACATATTCTCCAATATACTGTTGCAGACTACCAACATTTTCTCCAATATATTGTAGCAGCCAACATATTCTCCAATATATTGTAGCAGCCAACATATTCTCCAATATATTGTAGCAGCCAACATATTCTCCAATATATTGTAGCAGCCAACATATTCCCCAATATACTGTAGCAGCCAACATATTCCCCAATATATTGTAGCAGCCAACATATTCTCCAATATATTGTAGCAGCCAACATATTCTCCAATATATTGTAGCAGCCAACATATTCTCCAATATATTGTAGCAGCCAACATTTTCTCCAATATATTGTAGCAGCCAACATATTCCCCAATATATTGTAGCAGCCAACATATTCTCCAATATATTGTAGCAGCCAACATATTCTCCAATATATTGTAGCAGCCAACATATTCTCCAATATACTGTTGCAGACTGCCAACATATTATCCAATATATTGTAAATTACTGCCAACATATTCTCCAATATATTGTAAAAGACTGGCAACATATTATCCAATGTATTGTAAATTACTGCCAACATATTATCCAATATATTGTAAAAGACTGGCAACATATTCCCCAATATACTGTAGCAGACAGCCAACATATTCTCCAATATATTGTAGCAGCCAACATATTCTCCAATATATTGTAGCAGCCAACATATTCTCCAATATATTGTAGCAGCCAACATTTTCTCCAATATATTGTAGCAGCCAACATATTCCCCAATATATTGTAGCAGCCAACATATTCTCCAATATATTGTAGCAGCCAACATATTCTCCAATATATTGTAGCAGCCAACATATTCTCCAATATACTGTTGCAGACTGCCAACATATTATCCAATATATTGTAAATTACTGCCAACATATTCTCCAATATATTGTAAAAGACTGGCAACATATTATCCAATGTATTGTAAATTACTGCCAACATATTATCCAATATATTGTAAAAGACTGGCAACATATTCCCCAATATACTGTAGCAGACAGCCAACATATTCTCCAATATATTGTAACTGTCAACATATTATTCAATATACTGTGGCAGACTGCCAAAATATTATCCAGTATACTATAGCTTCCAACATATTCTCCTGTATACTGTAGCTGCCAACACATTATCCAATATATTGTAGCTTCCAACATATTCTCCAGTATACTATAGCTGCCAACACATTATCCAATATATTGTAGCTTCCAACATATTCTCCTGTATACTGTAGCTTCCAACATATTCTCCTGTATACTGTTTCAGACTGCCAACATATTCTCCAGGATACTATAGCTACCAAACATATTCTCCAATGTACTATAGCTACCAAACACATTCTCCAATGTACTATAGCTACCAAATATATTCTCCAATATACTGTAGCAGACTGCCAACATATTCTCCAGTATACTATAGCAGACTGCCAACATATTCTGTAATATACTGTTTCAGCCTGCCAACATATTCTCCAATATATGGTAGCTGCCAACATATTCTCCAATATATGGTAGCTGCCAACATATTCTCCAATATATTGTAGCTGTCAACATATTCTCTGATATATTGTAGCAGCCTGCAAACATATTCTCCAATATATTGTAGCAGCCTGCCAACATATTCTCCATTATATTGCAGTAGCCTGTCTTAATTTTCCCAGTATACTGTGGCATCCTGCCAAGATATTCACCAATAAACTGTAGCTGCCAACACATTCCCTAATATACTATAGCTGTCAACATATTTTCCAATATACTGTAGCAGACTACCAACATATTCTCCAATGTATTGTAACTGCCAACATATTCTATACTTTACTGTAGCAGGCTGCCAATATATTCTCCAATATACTGCTGCAGACTGACAACATATTCTATACTTTACTGCTAATATATTCTCCAATATTCTGTAGCAGCCTGCAAACATATTCTCCAATGTATTGTAACTGCCAACATATTCTATACTTTATTGTAGCAGGCTGTCAACATATTTTCCAATATATTGTAGCAGGCTGCCAATATATTCTCCAATATACTGTAGCAGGCTGCCAACATATTCTCCAATATACTATAGCTGCCAACATATTCTCCATTATATTGTAAATGACTGCCAACATATTCTCCAATATATTGTAGCAGACTACCAACATATTCTATACTTTATTGCCAACATATTCTCCAATATACTGTAGCAGACTGCCAACATATTCTCCAATATATTGTAGCAGGCTGCCAACATATTCTCCAATATATTGTAGCAGGCTGCCAACATATTCTACAATATACTGTTTCAGACTGCCAACGTATTCTCCAATATACTGTTTCAGACTGCCAACATATTCTCCAGTATACTGTTTCAGACTGCCAACATATTCTCCAGGATACTATAGCTACCAAATATATTCTCCAATATACTGTAGCAGACTGCCAACATATTCTCCAGTATACTATAGCAGACTGCCAACATATTCTCCAGTATACTATAGCAGACTGCCAACATATTCTGTAATATACTGTTTCAGCCTGCCAACATATTCTCCATTATACTGCAGTAGCCTGTCTTCATTTTCCCAGTATACTGTGGCATCCTGCCAAGATATTCACCAATAAACTGTAGCTGCCAACACATTCCCTAATATACTATAGCTGTCAACATATTTTCCAATATACTGTAGCAGACTACCAACATATTCTCCAATGTATTGTAACTGCCAACATATTCTATACTTTACTGTAGCAGGCTGCCAATATATTCTCCAATATACTGTAGCAGGCTGCCAACATATTCTCCAATATACTGTAGCTGCCAACATATTCTCCAATATATTGTAAATGACTGCCAACATATTATCCAATATACTGTAGCAGACTGCCAATATATTCTCCAATATACTATAGCTTCCAACATATTATCCTGTATACTGTAGCTGCCAACACATGATCCAATATATTGTAAAAGACTGGCAACATATTCTCCAAAATATTGTAGCTGGCAACATATTCTCCAATATATTGTAGCTGCCAAGATATTCTCCAATATATTGTAGCTGCCAACATATTCTCCAATATATTGTAGCTGCCAACATATTCTCCAATATATTGTAGCTGCCAAGATATTCTCCAATATATTGTAGCTGCCAACATATTCTCCAATATATTGTAGCTGCCAAGATATTCTCCAATATATTGTAGCTGCCAACATATTCTCCAATATATTGTAGCTGCCAACATATTCTCCAATATATTGTAGCTGCCAAGATACTATCCAATACATTGTAGCTTCCAACATATTCTCCAATATATTGTAGCTGCCAAGATATTCCCCAATATATTGTAGCTGCAACATATTCTCCAATATACTATAGCTTCCAACATATTCTCCAATATATTGTAGCTGCCAAGATATTCTCCAATATATTGTAGCTGCCAAGATTTTCTCCAATATATTGTAGCTGCCAAGATATTCTCCAATATACTGTAGCTGCCAAGATATTCTCCAATATATTGTAGCTGCCAAGATATTATCCAATATATTGTAGCTGCCACGATATTATCCAATATACTATAGCTTCCAACATATTCTCCAGTATACTGTATATCCCAACATATTATCCAATATATTGTAAATGACTGCCAACATATTATCCAATATATTGTAAATGGTTTGCAACATATTCTCCAATATACTGTAGCAGACAGCCAACATATTATCCAATATATTGTAAATTATTTGCAATATATGATTTTCTCCAATATATTGTAGCTGCCAGGATATTCTCCAATATATTGTAGCTGCTAGGATTTTCTCCAATATATTGTAGCTGCCAGGATATTCTCCAATATATTGTAGCTGCCAGGATATTATTCCCCACTCAGGTGGCGTAGGTGTCTGTCAACTTGTTGTCTGCTCTTCTAAACCATTCCAGTACCAGCCTTTGCATGCATGCAGCTGAACTATCTCCTGCTACATCTGATGCATGTAGTGCATGGACGATAATGCTTTCGTTGACCTCACTGACTAACTGAAATCTGTTGACTTTTGTGTTTTGAGAAAAACTAAAACAAGAAAGCAACAGGTTGTAAGAAATACAAAGAAATGTTGACACATTCTCAGAAATGTATTGGCTTGTACTTGAGTGAAAACACTGCAATGTACTGTAGTGAAAACACTGCAATGTACAACACTAATCTTTCAGTCCACTGTACTCAACTTTCAGTGTACTGTACTGAAAACACTGCATTGTACTGTACTGAAAACACTGCAATGTGCTGTACTCAAAACACTGCAATGTGCTGTACTCAAAACACTGCAATGTGCTGTACTCAAAATAATGCAGTGTACTGTACTCAAAACACTGCAATGTTCTATACTCAAAATGTTCAGTGCCCTGTGCTCAACTTTCAGTGTACTGTTCTCAACTTTCAGTGCACTGTACTCAAAACATGCTGCACTGTACTGTACTCAAAACACTCTCTGTTTTCCAACTGAAGGTTATGACAAGCCTTGGAGCGCCCTAAACAGCATGTCTGGCATGAGCGTGAGTGGCCTGGGCGGCCATGACACCTCTGGAGTGTCGTCCTCCTGCGTTGCCGCGCTACCCTGCAGTCCATCCTGTCTCATCCAGCACTCCCACTCCCCCATCCCATCCATTCTCTGAACTCTAGCATGGTTCACCAGGACACTTTGGCCCTGTCCAGAATCAATCCCTAACGGTAGCCCCGGACAACCCACTAGACACTTGTGGAGATCTGAGAGGATTGGATAGGTGTAGGCAATATGGTGATAGCGCCACCTAGCCTATCAGAGGGCAAGGTGGAGTTGTCACCATATTTTATTGCGTAGTTACACCTCTCCAATCCTCTCAGATCTCTAGGGGTTGTTTCTGGACAAATCCTATCACTATGTGACCTGACCTCTCGCTACTGCTCTCTCCTCTCTCTACTTCTCTCTCCTCTCTCTACTGCTCTCCCCTCTCTCTACTGCTCTCCCCCCTCTCAGAAGCTCTCCCCTCTCTCTACTGCTCTCTCCTCTCTCTACTGCTCTCTCCTCTCTCTACTGCTCTCTCCTCTCGCTACTGCTCCTCTCTCTACTGCTCTCTCCTCTCTCTACTGCTCTCTTCTCTCTCTACTGCTCTCCCCTCTCTCTACGGCTCTCCCCTCTCTCTCCTCTCTACTGCTCTCTCCTCTCTCTACTGCTCTCTCCTCTCTCTACTGCTCTCTCCTCTCTCTACTGCTCTCTTCTCTCTCTACTGCTCTCCCCTCTCTCTACTGCTCTCTCCTCTCTCTACTGCTCTCCCCTCTCTCTACTGCTCTCCCCTCTCTCTACTGCTCTCCTCTCTCTCTCCTCTCTACCGCTCTCTTCTCTCTCTACTGCTCTCTCCTCTCTCTCTACTGCTCTCTTCTCTCTCTACTGCTCTCCCCTCTCTCTACTGCTCTCTCCTCTATCTACTTCTCTCTCCTCTCTCTACTGCTATCTCCTCTCTCTACTGCTCTCCCCTCTCTCTACTGCTCTCCCCTCTCTCTACTGCTCTCCCCCCTCTCTACTGCTCTCCCCTCTCTCTACTGCTCTCTCCTCTCTCTACTGCTCTCTCCTCTCCTGCTCTCTCCTCTCTCTACTGCTCTCTCCTCTCGCTACTGCTCCTCTCTCTACTGCTCTCTCCTCTCTCTACTGCTCTCTTCTCTCTCTACTGGTCTCCCCTCTCTACTGCTCTCCCCTCTCTCTCCTCTCTACTGCTCTCTCCTCTCTCTACTGCTCTCTCCTCTCTCTACTGCTCTCTTCTCTCTCTACTGCTCTCCCCTCTCTCTACTGCTCTCTCCTCTCTCTACTGCTCTCCCCTCTCTCTACTGCTCTCCCCTCTCTCTACTGCTCTCCCCTTTCTCTCCTCTCTACTGCTCTCTTCTCTCTCTACTGCTCTCCCCTCTCTCTACTGCTCTCTCCTCTCTCTACTGCTCTCTTCTCTCTCTACTGCTCTCCCCTCTCTCTACTGCTCTCCCCTCTCTCTACTGCTCTCCCCTCTCTCTACTGCTCTCCCCTCCCTCTACTGCTCTCCCCTCTCTCTACTGCTCTCTTCTCTCTCTACTGCTCTCTTCTCTCTCTACTGCTCTCCCCTCTCTCTACTGCTCTCCCCTCTCTCTACTGCTCTCCCCTCTCTCTACTGCTCTCCCCTCTCTCTACTGCTCTCTCCTCTCTTTGGTTTTACTCTTGCCCTTACTCCCGCGTTCCTTTTTTGCTTTTCTTTTTTTCCCGTCTCCAATTTATCTCCAAATTGAAATAATGGTACAACTGCTCCCAAGACAAGGTCTTAGCATGGCACCTCTGGAGTGTCGTCCTCCTGCGTTGCCGCGCTACCCTGCAGTCCATCCTGTCTCATCCAGCACTCCCACTCCCCCATCCCATCCATTCTCTGAACTCTAGCATGGTTCACCAGGACACTTTGGCCCTGTCCAGAATCAATCCCTAACGGTAGCCCCGGACAACCCACTAGACACTTGTGGAGATCTGAGAGGATTGGATAGGTGTAGGCAATATGGTGATAGCGCCACCTAGCCTATCAGAGGGCAAGGTGGAGTTGTCACCATATTTTATTGCGTAGTTACACCTCTCCAATCCTCTCAGATCTCTAGGGGTTGTTTCTGGACAAATCCTATCACTATGTGACCTGACCTCTCGCTACTGCTCTCTCTCTCTCTCTCTCTCTTCTCTCTCCTCTCTCTACTGCTCCCCCTCTCTCTACTGCTCTCCCCCTCTCAGAAGCTCTCCCCTCTCTCTACTGCTCTCTCCTCTCTCTACTGCTCTCTCCTCTCTCTACTGCTCTCTCCTCTCGCTACTGCTCCTCTCTCTACTGCTCTCTCCTCTCTCTACTGCTCTCTTCTCTCTCTACTGCTCTCCCTCTCTCTCTACTGCTCTCTCTACTCTCTCTCTCTCTCTACTGCTCTCTCCTCTCTCTACTGCTCTCTCCTCTCTCTACTGCTCTCCCCTCTCTCTACTGCTCTCCCCTCTCTACTCTCTCTCTCTCTACTGCTCTCTCCTCTCTCTACTGCTCTCTCCTCTCTACTGCTCTCCTCCTCTCTCTCTCCCCTCTCTCTCTCCTCTCTCTACTGCTCTCCCTCTCTCTACTGCTCTCTTCTCTCTCTCCTGCTCTCTCTCCTACTGCTCTCTTCTCTCTCTACTGCTCTGCTCTCCCTCTCTCTACTGCTCTCTCTCTCTCTACTGCTCTCCCTCTCTCTACTGCTCTCCCTCTCTCTACTGCTCTCTCCTCTCTCTACTGCTACCCTCTCTCTACTGCTCTCTCCTCTCTCTCCTCTCTCTACTGCTCTCCCCTCTCTCTACTGCTCTCTCTCTCTCTACTGCTCTCTCCTCTCTCTACTGCTCTCCCCTCTCTCTACTGCTCTCCCCTCTCTCTACTGCTCTCTCCTCTCTCTACTGCTCTCCCCTCTCTCTACTGCTCTCCCTCTCTCTTGGTTTACTCTTGCCCTTCTCCCTACTGCTCTCCTTTTGCTTTTCTTTTTCCTCTCAATTTATCTCCAAATTGAAATAATGGTACAACTCTCCCAAGACAAGGTCTCTGGCACCTCTGGAGTCTCTCCTCTCTTGCTGTCGCTACCCTGCAGTCCATCCTGTCTCTCCAGCACTCCCACTCATCCCATCCATTCTCTCTCTACATGGTTCACCAGGACACTTTGGCCCTGTCCAGAATCAATCTACGGTAGCCTCGGACAACCCACTAGACTAGGCTAGCGCCACCTAGCCTATCAGAGGGCAAGGTGGAGTTGTCACCATATTTTATTTGTAGTTACACCTCTCCAATCCTCTCTGGACAAATCCTCACTGACCTCCTCTCTCTCTCTGCTCTCCTCTCTCTCTACTGCTCTCCTCCTCTCTCTCTCTCCTGCTCTCCCTCTCTCTACTGCTCTCCTCTCTCTTCTCTCTCTCTCTCTCTACTGCTCTCTTCTCTCTCTGCTCTCTCCCTCTCTCTACTGCTCTCTCCTCTCTCTACTGCTCTCTTCTCTCTCTACTGCTCTCCCCTCTCTCTACTGCTCTCCCTCTCTCTACTGCTCTCCTCTCTCTACTGCTCTCCCTCCTCTCTACTGCTCTCCCTCTCTCTACTGCTCTCCCCTCTCTCTACTGCTCTCTTCTCTCTCTACTGCTCTCCCCTCTCTCTACTGCTCTCCCCTCTCTCTACTGCTCTCCCCTCTCTCTACTGCTCTCTCCTCTCTTTGGTTTTACTCTTGCCCTTACTGCTCTCTCCTCTCTTCTACGTTCCTTTTTGCTTTTCTTTTTTTCCCGTCTCCAATTTATCTCCAAATTGAAATAATGGTACAACTGCTCCCAAGACAAGGTCTTAGCATGGAAGTCTCAGCTGCTCCCAAGACAAGGTCTTAGCATGGGAGTCTCAGCAGCTCCCAAGACAAGGTCTTAGCATGGGAGTCTCAGCTGCTCCCAAGACAAGGTCTTAGCATGGGAGTCTCAGCAGCTCCCAAGACAAGGTCTTAGCGTGGGAGTCTCAGCAGCTCCCAAGACAAGGTCTTAGCATGGGAGTCTCAGCAGCTCCCAAGACAAGGTCTTAGCATGGGAGTCTCAGCAGCTCCCAAGACAAGGTCTTAGCATGAGAGTCTCAGCTGCTCCCAAGACAAGGTCTTAGCATGGGAGTCTCAGCAGCTCCCAAGACAAGGTCTTAGCATGGGAGTCTCAGCTGCTCCCAAGACAAGGTCTTAGCATGGGAGTCTCAGCAGCTCCCAAGACAAGGTCTTAGCATGGGAGTCTCAGCTGCTCCCAAGACAAGGTCTTAGCATGGGAGTCTCAGCAGCTCCAGTACATTGTCACACGGGCCTCTTTGCATGGATTGCCTAGTTCAGAGGCAGAGATAGCTCCAGTAAAGCATTGATGATATACTAGGCTGATATGTGATTCTACAGGATATTATCCCCTATTGTCTATTTGTTCTACCTTTCTATCATTGCCTGTTGCTCTGTTGTTTTTGATTTCTCATACTTTTTTCGTTCTATATTAACAACTTTCTCATCTGCTTTTTTATAACAAAACTTGTGAAATAAAGACAATTTCATAAGATGTATTTAACCCCTGCTTTAAAATGTTTATGATGCTGAAGCTATGGTTTTACTTATTGGGAGCGAACAGCTGCCTGCTGTTTGCTGGTGTCCCAAATGACACCCTATTCCCTATATAGTGCACTACTGGCACCCTATTCCCTACAAGTTTACAATTGGCTCATTCATCCCCCTCCTCTCCCCTGTAACTATTCCCCAGGTCGTTGCTGCAAATGAGAACGTGTTCTCAGTCAACTTCCCTGGTAAAATAACGGATCAATAAAACATATAAAAAAATAGTGCACTACTTTAGACCAGAGACCCTATGGGCCCTGGTCAAATGTTGTGCACTTTATAGGGAATAGGGTGCCATTTGGGACACAGAGGTTGTTGAGTATCTCCCATGAAGTATTTCCTTGTTGCAAAGTGAAGAAGTTCTGAATACAGGATGTGTATGATGAGACAAAGACTTTATATCTCTGAGAGTGGCAGGATAGATTTCACATCTGGAATGGGTAGAGATCTGATGAGGATTCTAGAATGAGCAAGAGATTTAGAATGATGAAGAGATCTAGAATGATGATAATTCTAGAATGATGAAGAGATCTAGAATGATGATGATTCTAGAATGATGAAGAGATCTAGAATGATGATAATTCTAGAATGATGAAGAGATCTAGAATGATGATGATTCTAGAATGACAATTTTTCTGAGACTAGTGATGATGATGCGTTTTTGTCAACAGAAACTAAACTTTTACGTTTCATTTGCATGTGTTGCATGAGATTATGTTCAACGAGAAGCTAACTGTGTCTTCTATTATACACATTCTGAAGCAGCTTATCCTATAGCAAGAGACTCATAGCAGAACTATTCATGTAGCTGCCATGTTTTGCCTTTCCCAAATTCATGTATTGTTTACTTACTGTGTGGTTTTAGGAAATCATTTTTTATATAGGAAACTACTTTCAAAAGAGTAACACTTGACTTAATATACCAGACTTCATTAAGATTTACTAGTGAGATAATATGAACTGTTTTGCAGTTTAACGATACATAATGATACGCAGTCTGCAGACATGATGATATATCGTTTACACCTGTACTTAGGCAGTAAAACATAGAGAAAAAGCACTTTATCAAGTCTCGAGTTGACTTATTTCTCAGACAAATGAAATCCTAATAAAATATATATCCTGCTTTATTTGGGCAAGGTTTTACATTTCCTTTTGTCTGATCATGTCTCTTCTGTGGTGGTGCTTGATGTTAATTGTTAAAACCCTTGTGAAGATTAAATATCAAAAGAGATACAGGTGAACTATATGTTCGTACGTAATGCAATTATATAAGGGTCCAGTACAGTACAGTATGGTTTTTTTTGGGGGGGGAAGCATGTATTTTACATTATGCAAAAGAAAAGTATTCAAATACCAAATGTAAATTTTAAAAATCATTGCATGAAATAAATTTTGTATACAACAGTGTTTTAGACTCTGTTTTTTATTTAACAGACAAAACATGCATTCATGTTTGTAACCTTGTCGTTAGCATTTAGCTAGTCCGTTGTATAGCCTATGGTACATGGGTGTGGGGTCAAAGAGTGCTTCCATGGGAGCATGACACAATGTCCAAACAAAGCATGGCAACTACTGACTGAACCTCTGACACAACAAAAGCATGATGTGGGCATGAGTATCAACATTCTCAACAATCCAACCTTTAGGAAACAAACAGTACATCTCCGTCTGATGCCGTTGCCTTGATTCTAAGCATGTGAGATACATGGTCAAACTGACACCTTTACCATGATGACAAGCAGAGCGCATTTTATTTACTGTCATTCCACCACCCGCCGCCATACACTGTTCTAGTAGAGCGCACTGTTTTATTTACTGTCATTCCAGTCCACGTCCTCTACACTGTTCTAGTAGAGATATCCTAGTCCACCTGTCCTCTACACTGTTCTAGTAGAGATATCCTAGTCCACCTGTCCTCTACACTGTTCTAGTAGAGATATCCTAGTCCACCTGTCCTCTACACTGTTCTAGTAGAGATATCCTAGTCCACCTGTCCTCTACACTGTTCTAGTAGAGATATCCTAGTCCACCTGTCCTCTACACTGTTCTAGTAGAGATATCCTAGTCCACCTGTACCCTCTACACTGTTCTAGTAGAGATATCCTAGTCCACCTGTCCTCTACACTGTTCTAGTAGAGATATCCTAGTCCACCTGTCCTCTACACTGTTCTAGTAGAGATATCCTAGTCTACCTGTCCTCTACACTGTTCTAGTAGAGATATCCTAGTCTACCTGTCCTCTACACTGTTCTAGTAGAGATATCCTAGTCTACCTGTCCTCTACACTGTTCTAGTAGAGATATCCTAGTCCACCTGTCCTCTACACTGTTCTAGTAGAGATATCTACACTGTTCTAGTAGAGATATCCTAGTCACCTGTCCTCTACACTGTTCTAGTAGAGATATCCTAGTCTACCTCACACCTGTCTACACTGTTCTAGTAGAGATATCCCTAGTCCTGTAGAGATATCCTAGTCTCTACACTGTTCTAGTAGAGATATCCTAGTCTACCTGTCCTCTACACTGTTCTAGTAGAGATATCCTAGTCTACCTGTCCTCTACACTGTTCTAGTAGAGATATCCTAGTCTACCTGTCCTCTACACTGTTCTAGTAGAGATATCCTAGTCTACCTGTCCTCTACACTGTTCTAGTAGAGATATCCTAGTCTACCTGTCCTCTACACTGTTCTAGTAGAGATATCCTAGTCTACCTGTCCTCTACACTGTTCTAGTAGAGATATCCTAGTCTACCTGTCCTCTACACTGTTCTAGTAGAGATATCCTAGTCTACCTGTCCTCTACACTGTTCTAGTAGAGATATCCTAGTCTACCTGTCCTAGTAGAGATATCCTACACTGTTCTAGTAGAGATATCCTAGTCTACCTGTCCTCTACACTGTTCTAGTAGAGATATCCTAGTCTACCTGTCCTCTACACTGTTCTAGTAGAGATATCCTAGTCTACCTGTCCTCTACACTGTTCTAGTAGAGATATCCTAGTCTACCCTCTCTACACTGTTCTAGTAGAGATATCCTAGTCTACCTGTCCTCTACACTGTTCTAGTAGAGATATCCTAGTCTACCTGTCCTCTACACTGTTCTAGTAGAGATATCCTAGTCTACCTGTCCTCTACACTGTTCTAGTAGAGATATCCTAGTCTACCTGTCCTCTACACTGTTCTAGTAGAGATATCCTAGTCTACCTGTCCTCTACACTGTTCTAGTAGAGATATCCTAGTCTACCCGCCGCCATACACTGTTCTAGTAGAGATATCCTAGTCTACCTGTCCTCTACACTGTTCTAGTAGAGATATCCTAGTCTACCTGTCCTCTACACTGTTCTAGTAGAGATATCCTAGTCTACCTGTCCTCTACACTGTTCTAGTAGAGATATCCTAGTCTACCTGTCCTCTACACTGTTCTAGTAGAGATATCCTAGTCTACCTGTCCTCTACACTGTTCTAGTAGAGATATCCTAGTCCACCTGTCCTCTACACTGTTCTAGTAGAGATATCCTAGTCTACCTGTCCTCTACACTGTTCTAGTAGAGATATCCTAGTCCACCTGTCCTCTACACTGTTCTAGTAGAGATATCCTAGTCTACCTGTCCTCTACACTGTTCTAGTAGAGATATAGTCTACCTGTCTACACTGTTCCTAGTCTACCTGTCTACTACACTGTTCTAGTAGAGATATCCTAGTCCACCTGTCCTCTACACTGTTCTAGTAGAGATATCCTAGTCCACCTGTCCTCTACACTGTTCTAGTAGATATATCCTAGTCCACCTGTCCACTACACTGTTCTAGCAGAGATATCCTAGTCTACCTGTCCTCTACACTGTTCTAGTAGAGATATCCTAGTCTACCTGTCCTCTACACTGTTCTAGTAGATATATCCTAGTCTACCTGTCCTCTACACTGTTCTAGTAGAGATATCCTAGTCTACCTGTCCTCTACACTGTTCTAGTAGAGATATCCTAGTCTACCTGTCCTCTACACTGTTCTAGTAGAGATATCCTAGTCTACCTGTCCTCTACACTGTTCTAGTAGAGATATCCTAGTCTACCTGTCCTCTACACTGTTCTAGTAGAGATATCCTAGTCTACCTGTCCTCTACACTGTTCTAGTAGAGATATCCTAGTCTACCTGTCCTCTATACTGTTCTAGTAGAGATATCCTAGTCCACCTGTCCACTACACTGTTCTAGTAGAGATATCCTAGTCTACCTGTCCTCTACACTGTTCTAGTAGAGATATCCTAGTCCACCTGTCCTCTACACTGTTCTAGTAGAGATATCCTAGTCTACCTGTCCTCTACACTGTTCTAGTAGAGATATCCTAGTCTACCTGTCCTCTACACTGTTCTAGTAGAGAGAGATCTACACTGTTCTAGAGATATCCTAGTACCTGTCCTCTACACTGTTCTAGTAGAGATATCCTAGTCTACCTGTCCTCTACACTGTTCTAGTAGAGATATCCTAGTCTACCTGTCCTCTACACTGTTCTAGTAGAGATATCCTAGTCTACCTGTCCTCTACACTGTTCTAGTAGAGATATCCTAGTCTACCTGTCCTCTACACTGTTCTAGTAGAGATATCATAGTCTACCTGTCCTCTACTGTTCTAGTAGAGATATCCTAGTCCACCTGTCCACTACACTGTTCTAGTAGAGATGTCCTAGTCTACCTGTCCTCTACACTGTTCTAGTAGAGATATCCTAGTCACCTGTCCTCTACACTGTTCTAGTAGAGATATCCTAGTCTACCTGTCCTCTACACTGTTCTAGTAGAGATATCCTAGTCCACCTGTCCCTACACTGTTCTAGTAGAGATATCCTAGTCCACCTGTCCTCTACACTGTTCTAGTAGAGATATCCTAGTCTACCTGTCCTCTACACTGTTCTAGTAGAGATATCCTAGTCTACCTGTCCTCTACACTGTTCTAGTAGAGATATCCTAGTCTACCTGTCCTCTACACTGTTCTAGTAGAGATATCCTAGTCTACCTGTCCTCTACACTGTTCTAGTAGAGATATCCTAGTCTACCTGTCCTCTACACTGTTCTAGTAGAGATATCCTAGTCTACCTGTCCTCTACACTGTTCTAGTAGAGATATCCTAGTCCACCTGTCCTCTACACTGTTCTAGTAGAGATATCCTAGTCTACCTGTCCTCTACACTGTTCTAGTAGAGATATCCTAGTCCACCTGTCCTCTACACTGTTCTAGTAGAGATATCCTAGTCTACCTGTCCTCTACACTGTTCTAGTAGAGATATCCTAGTCCACCTGTCCTCTACACTGTTCTAGTAGAGATATCCTAGTCTACCTGTCCTCTACACTGTTCTAGTAGAGATATCCTAGTCTACCTGTCCTCTACACTGTTCTAGTAGAGATATCCTAGTCTACCCGCCGTCCATCTACACTGTTCTAGTAGAGATATCCTAGTCCACCTGTCCTCTACACTGTTCTAGTAGAGATATCCTAGTCTACCTGTCCTCTACACTGTTCTAGTAGAGATATCCTAGTCTACCTGTCCTCTACACTGTTCTAGTAGAGATATCCTAGTCTACCTGTCCTCTACACTGTTCTAGTAGAGATATCCTAGTCCACCTGTCCTCTACACTGTTCTAGTAGAGATATCCTAGTCTACCTGTCCTCTACACTGTTCTAGTAGAGATATCCTAGTCTACCTGTCCTCTACACTGTTCTAGTAGAGATATCCTAGTCTACCTGTCCCTCTACACTGTTCTAGTAGAGATATCCTAGTCCACCTGTCCTCTACACTGTTCTAGTAGAGATATCCTAGTCTACCTGTCCTCTACACTGTTCTAGTAGAGATATCCTAGTCTACCTGTCCTCTACACTGTTCTAGTAGAGATATCCTAGTCTACCTGTCCTCTACACTGTTCTAGTAGAGATATCCTAGTCTACCTGTCCTCTACACTGTTCTAGTAGAGATATCCTAGTCTACCTGTCCTCTACACTGTTCTAGTAGAGATATCCTAGTCTACCTGTCCTCTACACTGTTCTAGTAGAGATATCCTAGTCTACCTGTCCTCTACACTGTTCTAGTAGAGATATCCTAGTCTACCTGTCCTCTACACTGTTCTAGTAGAGATATCCTAGTCCACCTGTCCTCTACACTGTTCTAGTAGAGATATCCTAGTCTACCTGTCCTCTACACTGTTCTAGTAGAGATATCCTAGTCACCTGTCCTCTACACTGTTCTAGTAGAGATATCCTAGTCTACCTGTCCTCTACACTGTTCTAGTAGAGATATCCTAGTCCACCTGTCCTCTACACTGTTCTAGTAGAGATATCCTAGTCTACCTGTCCTCTACACTGTTCTAGTAGAGATATCCTAGTCTACCTGTCCTCTACACTGTTCTAGTAGAGATATCCTAGTCTACCTGTCCTCTACACTGTTCTAGTAGAGATATCCTAGTCTACCTGTCCTCTACACTGTTCTAGTAGAGATATCCTAGTCTACCTGTCCTCATACACTGTTCTAGTAGAGATATCCTAGTCCACCTGTCCTCTACACTGTTCTAGTAGTTATATCCTAGTCTACCTGTCCTCTACACTGTTCTAGTAGAGATATCCTAGTCTACCTGTCCTCTACACTGTTCTAGTAGAGATATCCTAGTCTACCTGTCCTCTACACTGTTCTAGTAGAGATATCCTAGTCTACCTGTCCTCTACACTGTTCTAGTAGAGATATCCTAGTCTACCTGTCCTCTACACTGTTCTAGTAGAGATATCCTAGTCTACCTGCCGCCATACACTGTTCTAGTAGAGATATCCTAGTCCACCTGTCCTCTACACTGTTCTAGTAGAGATATCCTAGTCTACCTGTCCTCTACACTGTTCTAGTAGAGATATCCTAGTCCACCTGTCCTCTACACTGTTCTAGTAGAGATATCCTAGTCTACCTGTCCTCTACACTGTTCTAGTAGAGATATCCTAGTCCACCTGTCCTCTACACTGTTCTAGTAGAGATATCCTAGTCTACCTGTCCTCTACACTGTTCTAGTAGAGATATCCTAGTCTACCTGTCCTCTACACTGTTCTAGTAGAGATATCCTAGTCTACCCGCCGCCATACACTGTTCTAGTAGAGATATCCTAGTCCACCTGTCCTCTACACTGTTCTAGTAGAGATATCCTAGTCTACCTGTCCTCTACACTGTTCTAGTAGAGATATCCTAGTCTACCTGTCCTCTACACTGTTCTAGTAGAGATATCCTAGTCTACCTGTCCTCTACACTGTTCTAGTAGAGATATCCTAGTCCACCTGTCCTCTACACTGTTCTAGTAGAGATATCCTAGTCTACCTGTCCTCTACACTGTTCTAGTAGAGATATCCTAGTCCACCTGTCTCTAGAGACACTGTTCTAGTAGAGATATCCTAGTCTACCTGTCCTCTTACACTGTTCTAGTAGAGATATCCTAGTCTACCTGTCCTCTACACTGTTCTAGTAGAGATATCCTAGTCTACCTGTCCTCTACACTGTTCTAGTAGAGATATCCTAGTCTACCTGTCCTCTACACTGTTCTAGTAGAGATATCCTAGTCTACCTGTCCTCTACACTGTTCTAGTAGAGATATCCTAGTCTACCTGTCCTCTACACTGTTCTAGTAGAGATATCCTAGTCTACACCTGTCCCTCTACACTGTTCTAGTAGAGATATCCTAGTCCACCTGTCCTCTACACTGTTCTAGTAGAGATATCCTAGTCTACCTGTCCTCTACACTGTTCTAGTAGAGATATCCTAGTCCACCTGTCCTCTACACTGTTCTAGTAGAGATATCCTAGTCTACCTGTCCTCTACACTGTTCTAGTAGAGATATCCTAGTCTACCTGTCCTCTACACTGTTCTAGTAGAGATATCCTAGTCATACACCTGTCCTCCACCTACACTGTTCTAGTAGAGATATCCTAGTCCACCTGTCCTCTACACTGTTCTAGTAGAGATATCCTAGTCTACCTGTCCTCTACACTGTTCTAGTAGAGATATCCTAGTCTACCTGTCCTCTACACTGTTCTAGTAGAGATATCCTAGTCTGTTCTAGTAGAGATACCTGTCCTCTACACTGTTCTAGTAGAGATATCCTAGTCTACCTGTCCTCTACACTGTTCTAGTAGAGATATCCTAGTCTACCTGTCCTCTACACTGTTCTAGTAGAGATATCCTAGTCTACCCGCCGCCATACACTGTTCTAGTAGAGATATCCTAGTCCACCTGTCCTCTACACTGTTCTAGTAGAGATATCCTAGTCTACCTGTCCTCTACACTGTTCTAGTAGAGATATCCTAGTCTACCTGTCCTCTACACTGTTCTAGTAGAGATATCCTAGTCCACCTGTCCTCTACACTGTTCTAGTAGAGATATCCTAGTCTACCTGTCCTCTACACTGTTCTAGTAGAGATATCCTAGTCTACCTGTCCTCTACACTGTTCTAGTAGAGATATCCTAGTCCACCTGTCCACTACACTGTTCTAGTAGAGATATCCTAGTCTACCTGTCCTCTACACTGTTCTAGTAGAGATATCCTAGTCTACCTGTCCGCCTACACTGTTCTAGTAGAGATATCCTAGTCCACCTGTCCTCTACACTGTTCTAGTAGAGATATCCTAGTCTACCTGTCCTCTACACTGTTCTAGTAGAGATATCCTAGTCAACCTGTCCTCTACACTGTTCTAGTAGAGATTTCCTAGTCTACCCTGTCCTCTACACTGTTCTAGTAGAGATATCCTAGTCAACCTGTCCTCTACACTGTTCTAGTAGAGATATCCTAGTCTACCTGTCCTCTACACTGTTCTAGTAGAGATATCCTAGTCTACCTGTTCTCTACACTGTTCTAGTAGAGATATCCTAGTCTACCTGTCCTCTACACTGTTCTAGTAGAGATATCCTAGTCTACCTGTCCTCTACACTGTTCTAGTAGAGATATCCTAGTCTACCCGCCGCCATACACTGTTCTAGTAGAGATATCCTAGTCCACCTGTCCTCTACACTGTTCTAGTAGAGATATCCTAGTCTACCTGTCCTCTACACTGTTCTAGTAGAGATATCCTAGTCTACCTGTCCTCTACACTGTTCTAGTAGAGATATCCTAGTCTACCTGTCCTCTACACTGTTCTAGTAGAGATATCCTAGTCCACCTGTCCTCTACACTGTTCTAGTAGAGATATCCTAGTCTACCTGTCCTCTACACTGTTCTAGTAGAGATATCCTAGTCTACCTGTCCCATACACTGTTCTAGTAGAGATATCCTAGTCCACCTGTCCTCTACACTGTTCTAGTAGAGATATCCTAGTCTACCTGTCCTCTACACTGTTCTAGTAGAGATATCCTAGTCCACCTGTCCTCTACACTGTTCTAGTAGAGATATCCTAGTCTACCTGTCCTCTACACTGTTCTAGTAGAGATATCCTAGTCCACCTGTCCTCTACACTGTTCTAGTAGAGATATCCTAGTCTACCTGTCCTCTACACTGTTCTAGTAGAGATATCCTAGTCTACCTGTCCTCTACACTGTTCTAGTAGAGATATCCTAGTCTACCTGCCGCCATACACTGTTCTAGTAGAGATATCCTAGTCCACCTGTCCTCTACACTGTTCTAGTAGAGATATCCTAGTCTACCTGTCCTCTACACTGTTCTAGTAGAGATATCCTAGTCTACCTGTCCTCTACACTGTTCTAGTAGAGATATCCTAGTCTACCTGTCTCTACACTGTTCTAGTAGAGATATCCTAGTAGAGTCCACCTGTCCTCTACACTGTTCTAGTAGAGATATCCTAGTCTACCTGTCCTCTACACTGTTCTAGTAGAGATATCCTAGTCCACCTGTCCTCTACACTGTTCTAGTAGAGATATCCTAGTCTACCTGTCCTCTACACTGTTCTAGTAGAGATATCCTAGTCTACCTGTCCTCTACACTGTTCTAGTAGAGATATCCTAGTCTACCTGTCTACTACACTGTTCTAGTAGAGATATCCTAGTCCACCTGTCCTCTACACTGTTCTAGTAGAGATATCCTAGTCTACCTGTCCTCTACACTGTTCTAGTAGAGATATCCTAGTCTACCTGTCCTCTACACTGTTCTAGTAGAGATATCCTAGTCCACCTGTCCTCTACACTGTTCTAGTAGAGATATCCTAGTCTACCTGTCCTCTACACTGTTCTAGTAGAGATATCCTAGTCTACCTGTCCTCTACACTGTTCTAGTAGATATCCTAGAGATATCCTACAGTCTACCTGTCCTCTACACTGTTCTAGTAGAGATATCCTAGTCCACCTGTCCTCTACACTGTTCTAGTAGAGATATCCTAGTCTACCTGTCCTCTACACTGTTCTAGTAGAGATATCCTAGTCTACCTGTCCTCTACACTGTTCTAGTAGAGATATCCTAGTCCACCTGTCCTCTACACTGTTCTAGTAGAGATATCCTAGTCTACCTGTCCTCTACACTGTTCTAGTAGAGATATCCTAGTCTACCTGTCCTCTACACTGTTCTAGTAGAGATATCCTAGTCTACCTGTCCTCTACACTGTTCTAGTAGAGATATCCTAGTCCACCTGTCCTCTACACTGTTCTAGTAGAGATATCCTAGTCTACCTGTCCTCTACACTGTTCTAGTAGAGATATCCTAGTCTACCTGTCCTCTACACTGTTCTAGTAGAGATATCCTAGTCCACCTGTCCTCTACACTGTTCTAGTAGAGATATCCTAGTCTACCTGTCCTCTACACTGTTCTAGTAGAGATATCCTAGTCTACCTGACACTGTTCTAGTAGAGATATCCTAGTCCACCTGTCCTCTACACTGTTCTAGTAGAGATATCCTAGTCTACCTGTCCTCTACACTGTTCTAGTAGAGATATCCTAGTCTACCTGTCCTCTACACTGTTCTAGTAGAGATATCCTAGTCCACCTGTCCTCTACACTGTTCTAGTAGAGATATCCTAGTCTACCTGTCCTCTACACTGTTCTAGTAGAGATATCCTAGTCTACCTGTCCTCTACACTGTTCTAGTAGAGATATCCTAGTCTACCTGTCCTCGCCATACACTGTTCTAGTAGAGATATCCTAGTCCACCTGTCCTCTACACTGTTCTAGTAGAGATATCCTAGTCTACCTGTCCTCTACACTGTTCTAGTAGAGATATCCTAGTCTACCTGTCCTCTACACTGTTCTAGTAGAGATATCCTAGTCTACCTGTCCTCTACACTGTTCTAGTAGAGATATCCTAGTCTACCTGTCCTCTACACTGTTCTAGTAGAGATATCCTAGTCTACCTGTCCTCTACACTGTTCTAGTAGAGATATCCTAGTCTACCTGTCCGCCTACACTGTTCTAGTAGAGATATCCTAGTCCACCTGTCCTCTACACTGTTCTAGTAGAGATATCCTAGTCTACCTGTCCTCTACACTGTTCTAGTAGAGATATCCTAGTCCACCTGTCCTCTACACTGTTCTAGTAGAGATATCCTAGTCTACCTGTCCTCTACACTGTTCTAGTAGAGATATCCTAGTCCACCTGTCCTCTACACTGTTCTAGTAGAGATATCCTAGTCTACCTGTCCTCTACACTGTTCTAGTAGAGATATCCTAGTCTACCTGTCCTCTACACTGTTCTAGTAGAGATATCCTAGTCTACCTGTTCGCCTACACTGTTCTAGTAGAGATATCCTAGTCCACCTGTCCTCTACACTGTTCTAGTAGAGATATCCTAGTCTACCTGTCCTCTACACTGTTCTAGTAGAGATATCCTAGTCTACCTGTCCTCTACACTGTTCTAGTAGAGATATCCTAGTCCACCTGTCCTCTACACTGTTCTAGTAGAGATATCCTAGTCTACCTGTCCTCTACACTGTTCTAGTAGAGATATCCTAGTCTACCTGTCCTCTACACTGTTCTAGTAGAGATATCCTAGTCTACCTGTCCTCTACACTGTTCTAGTAGAGATATCCTAGTCTACCTGTCCTCTACACTGTTCTAGTAGAGATATCCTAGTCCACCTGTCCTCTACACTGTTCTAGTAGAGATATCCTAGTCTACCTGTCCTCTACACTGTTCTAGTAGAGATATCCTAGTCTACCTGTCCTCTACACTGTTCTAGTAGAGTCCTCTACACTGTTCTAGTAGAGATATCCTAGTCCACCTGTCCTCTACACTGTTCTAGTAGAGATATCCTAGTCCACCTGTCCTCTACACTGTTCTAGTAGAGATATCCTAGTCTACCTGTCCTCTACACTGTTCTAGTAGAGATATCCTAGTCCACCTGTCCTCTACACTGTTCTAGTAGAGATATCCTAGTCTACCTGTCCTCTACACTGTTCTAGTAGAGATATCCTAGTCTACCTGTCCTCTACACTGTTCTAGTAGAGATATCCTAGTCTACCTGTCCTCTACACTGTTCTAGTAGAGATATCCTAGTCCACCTGTCCTCTACACTGTTCTAGTAGAGATATCCTAGTCTACCTGTCCTCTACACTGTTCTAGTAGAGATATCCTAGTCTACCTGTCCTCTACACTGTTCTAGTAGAGATATCCTAGTCCACCTGTCCTCTACACTGTTCTAGTAGAGATATCCTAGTCTACCTGTCCTCTACACTGTTCTAGTAGAGATATCCTAGTCTACCTGTCCTCTACACTGTTCTAGTAGAGATATCCTAGTCTACCTGTCCTCTACACTGTTCTAGTAGAGATATCCTAGTCTACCTGTCCTCTACACTGTTCTAGTAGAGATATCCTAGTCCACCTGTCCTCTACACTGTTCTAGTAGAGATATCCTAGTCTACCTGTCCTCTACACTGTTCTAGTAGAGATATCCTAGTCTACCTGTCCTCTACACTGTTCTAGTAGAGATATCCTAGTCTACCTGTCCTCTACACTGCTCTAGTAGAGATATCCTAGTCTACCTGTTCTGTTCTAGTAGAGATATCCTAGTCACCTGTCCTCTACACTGTTCTAGTAGAGATATCCTAGTCTACCTGTCCTCTACACTGTTCTAGTAGAGATATCCTAGTCTACCTGTCCTCTACACTGTTCTAGTAGAGATATCCTAGTCTACCTGTCCTCTACACTGTTCTAGTAGAGATATCCTAGTCTACCTGTCCTCTACACTGTTCTAGTAGAGATATCCTAGTCTACCTGTCCTCTACACTGTTCTAGTAGAGATATCCTAGTCTACCTGTCCTCTACACTGTTCTAGTAGAGATATCCTAGTCTACCTGTCCTCTACACTGTTCTAGTAGAGATATCCTAGTCTACCTGTCCTCTACACTGTTCTAGTAGAGATATCCTAGTCTACCTGTCCTCTACACTGTTCTAGTAGAGATATCCTAGTCTACCTGTCTACTACACTGTTCTAGTAGAGATATCCTAGTCCACCTGTCCTCTACACTGTTCTAGTAGAGATATCCTAGTCTACCTGTCCTCTACACTGTTCTAGTAGAGATATCCTAGTCTACCTGTCCTCTACACTGTTCTAGTAGAGATATCCTAGTCTACCTGCCGCCATACACTGTTCTAGTAGAGATATCCTAGTCCACCTGTCCTCTACACTGTTCTAGTAGAGATATCCTAGTCTACCTGTCCTCTACACTGTTCTAGTAGAGATATCCTAGTCCACCTGTCCTCTACACTGTTCTAGTAGAGATATCCTAGTCTACCTGTCCTCTACACTGTTCTAGTAGAGATATCCTAGTCTACCTGTCACTCTACACTGTTCTAGTAGAGATATCCTAGTCTACCTGTCCTCTACACTGTTCTAGTAGAGATATCCTAGTCTACCTGTCCTCTACACTGTTCTAGTAGAGATATCCTAGTCTACCTGTCCTCTACACTGTTCTAGTAGAGATATCCTAGTCTACCTGTCCTCTACACTGTTCTAGTAGAGATATCCTAGTCTACCTGTCCTCTACACTGTTCTAGTAGAGATATCCTAGTCTACCTGTCCTCTACACTGTTCTAGTAGAGATATCCTAGTCCACCTGTCCTCTACACTGTTCTAGTAGAGATTTCCTAGTCTACCCGCCGCCATACACTGTTCTAGTAGAGATATCCTAGTCCACCTGTCCTCTACACTGTTCTAGTAGTTATATCCTAGTCTACCTGTCCTCTACACTGTTCTAGTAGAGATATCCTAGTCTACCTGTCATCTACACTGTTCTAGTAGAGATATCCTAGTCTACCTGTCCTCTACACTGTTCTAGTAGAGATATCCTAGTCTACCTGTCCTCTACACTGTTCTAGTAGAGATATCCTAGTCCACCTGTCCTCTACACTGTTCTAGTAGAGATATCCTAGTCCACCTGTCCTCTACACTGTTCTAGTAGAGATATCCTAGTCTACCTGTCCTCTACACTGTTCTAGTAGAGATATCCTAGTCTACCTGTCCTCTACACTGTTCTAGTAGAGATATCCTAGTCTACCTGTCTACTACACTGTTCTAGTAGAGATATCCTAGTCTACCTGTCCTCTACACTGTTCTAGTAGAGATATCCTAGTCCACCTGTCCTCTACACTGTTCTAGTAGAGATATCCTAGTCCACCTGTCTACACTGTTCTAGTAGAGATATCCTAGTCTACCTGTCCTCTACACTGTTCTAGTAGAGATATCCTAGTCTACCTGTCCTCTACACTGTTCTAGTAGAGATATCCTAGTCTACCTGTCCTCTACACTGTTCTAGTAGATATATCCTAGTCTACCTGTCCACTACACTGTTCTAGTAGAGATATCCTAGTCTACCTGTCCTCTACACTGTTCTAGTAGAGATATCCTAGTCTACCTGTCCTCTACACTGTTCTAGTAGAGATATCCTAGTCTACCTGTCCTCTATACTGTTCTAGTAGAGATATCCTAGTCCACCTGTCCACTACACTGTTCTAGTAGAGATATCCTAGTCTACCTGTCCTCTACACTGTTCTAGTAGAGATATCCTAGTCTACCCGCCGCCATACACTGTTCTAGTAGAGATGTCCACCTGTCCTCTACACTGTTCTAGTAGAGATATCCTAGTCTACCTGTCCTCTACACTGTTCTAGTAGAGATATCCTAGTCTACCTGTCCTCTACACTGTTCTAGTAGAGATATCCTAGTCCACCTGTCCTCTACACTGTTCTAGTAGAGATATCCTAGTCTACCTGTCCTCTACACTGTTCTAGTAGAGATATCCTAGTCTACCTGTCCTCTACACTGTTCTAGTAGAGATATCCTAGTCTAACCTGTCCTCTACACTGTTCTAGTAGAGATATCCTAGTCTACCTGTCCTCTACACTGTTCTAGTAGAGATATCCTAGTCTACCTGTCCTCTACACTGTTCTAGTAGAGATATCCTAGTCTACCTGTCCTCTACACTGTTCTAGTAGAGATATCCTAGTCTACCTGTCCTCTACACTGTTCTAGTAGAGATATCCTAGTCTACCCGCCGCCATACACTGTTCTAGTAGAGATATCCTAGTCCACCTGTCCTCTACACTGTTCTAGTAGAGATATCCTAGTCTACCTGTCCTCTACACTGTTCTAGTAGAGATATCCTAGTCCACCTGTCCTCTACACTGTTCTAGTAGAGATATCCTAGTCTACCTGTCCTCTACACTGTTCTAGTAGAGATATCCTAATCCACCTGTCCTCTACACTGTTCTAGTAGAGATATCCTAGTCTACCTGTCCTCTACACTGTTCTAGTAGAGATATCCTAGTCTACCTGTCCTCTACACTGTTCTAGTAGAGATATCCTAGTCTACCTGTCTACTACACTGTTCTAGTAGAGATATCCTAGTCTACCTGTCCTCTACACTGTTCTAGTAGAGATATCCTAGTCCACCTGTCCTCTACACTGTTCTAGTAGAGATATCCTAGTCTACCTGTCCTCTACACTGTTCTAGTAGAGATATCCTAGTCCACCTGTCCTCTACACTGTTCTAGTAGAGATATCCTAGTCTACCTGTCCTCTACACTGTTCTAGTAGAGATATCCTAGTCTACCTGTCCTCTACACTGTTCTAGTAGAGATATCCTAGTCTACCTGTCTACTACACTGTTCTAGTAGAGATATCCTAGTCCACCTGTCCTCTACACTGTTCTAGTAGAGATATCCTAGTCTACCTGTCCTCTACACTGTTCTAGTAGAGATATCCTAGTCTACCTGTCCTCTACACTGTTCTAGTAGAGATATCCTAGTCTACCTGTCCTCTACACTGTTCTAGTAGAGATATCCTAGTCAACCTGTCCTCTACACTGTTCTAGTAGAGATTTCCTAGTCTACACCTGCCACCATACACTGTTCTAGTAGAGATATCCTAGTCCACCTGTCCTCTACACTGTTCTAGTAGAGATATCCTAGTCTACCTGTCCTCTACACTGTTCTAGTAGAGATATCCTAGTCTACCTGTCCTCTACACTGTTCTAGTAGAGATATCCTAGTCTACCTGTCCTCTACACTGTTCTAGTAGAGATATCCTAGTCTACCTGTCCTCTACACTGTTCTAGTAGAGATATCCTAGTCCACCTGTCCTCTACACTGTTCTAGTAGTTATATCCTAGTCTACCTGTCCTCTACACTGTTCTAGTAGAGATATCCTAGTCTACCTGTCCTCTACACTGTTCTAGTAGAGATATCCTAGTCTACCTGTCCTCTACACTGTTCTAGTAGAGATATCCTAGTCTACCTGTCCTCTACACTGTTCTAGTAGAGATATCCTAGTCTACCTGTCCTCTACACTGTTCTAGTAGAGATATCTTAGTCTACCTGTCCTCTACACTGTTCTAGTAGAGATATCCTAGTCTACCTGTCTACTACACTGTTCTAGTAGAGATATCCTAGTCTACCTGTCCTCTACACTGTTCTAGTAGAGATATCCTAGTCCACCTGTCCTCTACACTGTTCTAGTAGATATATCCTAGTCTACCCGCCGCCATACACTGTTCTAGTAGAGAAATCCTAGTCCACCTGTCCTCTACACTGTTCTAGTAGAGATATCCTAGTCTACCTGTCCTCTACACTGTTCTAGTAGAGATATCCTAGTCCACCTGTCCTCTACACTGTTCTAGTAGAGATATCCTAGTCTACCTGTCCTCTACACTGTTCTAGTAGAGATATCCTAGTCCACCTGTCCTCTACACTGTTCTAGTAGAGATATCCTAGTCTACCTGTCCTCTACACTGTTCTAGTAGAGATATCCTAGTCTACCTGTCCTCTACACTGTTCTAGTAGAGATATCCTAGTCTACCTGTCTACTACACTGTTCTAGTAGAGATATCCTAGTCTACCTGTCCTCTACACTGTTCTAGTAGAGATATCCTAGTCCACCTGTCCTCTACACTGTTCTAGTAGAGATATCCTAGTCTACCTGTCCTCTACACTGTTCTAGTAGAGATATCCTAATCCACCTGTCCTCTACACTGTTCTAGTAGAGATATCCTAGTCTACCTGTCCTCTACACTGTTCTAGTAGAGATATCCTAGTCTACCTGTCCTCTACACTGTTCTAGTAGAGATATCCTAGTCTACCTGTCCTCTACACTGTTCTAGTAGAGATATCCTAGTCCACCTGTCCTCTACACTGTTCTAGTAGAGATATCCTAGTCCACCTGTCCTCTACACTGTTCTAGTAGAGATATCCTAGTCTACCTGTCCTCTACACTGTTCTAGTAGAGATATCCTAGTCAACCTGTCCTCTACACTGTTCTAGTAGAGATATCCTAGTCTACCTGTCCTCTACACTGTTCTAGTAGAGATATCCTAGTCTACCTGTCCACATACACTGTTCTAGTAGAGATATCCTAGTCCACCTGTCCTCTACACTGTTCTAGTAGTTATATCCTAGTCTACCTGTCCTCTACACTGTTCTAGTAGAGATATCCTAGTCTACCTGTCCTCTACACTGTTCTAGTAGAGATACCTCCTACACTGTTCTAGTAGAGATACCTAGTCTACCTCTACACTGTTCTAGTAGAGATATCCTAGTCTACCTGTCCTCTACACTGTTCTAGTAGTTATATCCTACACTGTTCTAGTAGTTATACCTGTCTACCTGTCCTCACACTGTTCTAGTAGAGATATCCTAGTCTACCTGTCCTCTACACTGTTCTAGTAGAGATATCCTAGTCTACCTGTCCTCTACACTGTTCTAGTAGAGATATCCTAGTCTACCTGTCCTCTACACTGTTCTAGTAGAGATATCCTAGTCTACCTGTCCTCTACACTGTTCTAGTAGAGATATCTTAGTCTACCTGTCCTCTACACTGTTCTAGTAGAGATATCCTAGTCTACCTGTCTACTACACTGTTCTAGTAGAGATATCCTAGTCTACCTGTCCTCTACACTGTTCTAGTAGAGATATCCTAGTCCACCTGTCCTCTACACTGTTCTAGTAGAGATATCCTAGTCCACCTGTCCTCTACACTGTTCTAGTAGATATATCCTAGTCCACCTGTCCACTACACTGTTCTAGTAGAGATATCCTAGTCTACCTGTCCTCTACACTGTTCTAGTAGAGATATCCTAGTCTACCTGTCCTCTACACTGTTCTAGTAGAGATTTCCTAGTCTACCCGCCGCCATACATTGTTCTAGTAGAGATATCCTAGTCCACCTGTCCTCTACACTGTTCTAGTAGAGATATCCTAGTCTACCTGTCCTCTACACTGTTCTAGTAGAGATATCCTAGTCTACCTGTCCTCTACACTGTTCTAGTAGAGATATCCTAGTCTACCTGTCCTCTACACTGTTCTAGTAGAGATATCCTAGTCTACCTGTCCTCTACACTGTTCTAGTAGATATATCCTAGTCTACCTGTCCTCTACACTGTTCTAGTAGAGATATCCTAGTCTACCTGTCCTCTACACTGTTCTAGTAGAGATATCCTAGTCTACCCGCCGCCATACACTGTTCTAGTAGAGAAATCCTAGTCCACCTGTCCTCTACACTGTTCTAGTAGAGATATCCTAGTCTACCTGTCCTCTACACTGTTCTAGTAGAGATATCCTAGTCTACCTGTCCTCTACACTGTTCTAGTAGAGATATCCTAGTCTACCTGTCCTCTACACTGTTCTAGTAGAGATATCCTAGTCTACCTGTCTACTACACTGTTCTAGTAGAGATATCCTAGTCCACCTGTCCTCTACACTGTTCTAGTAGAGATATCCTAGTCTACCTGTCCTCTACACTGTTCTAGTAGAGATATCCTAGTCAACCTGTCCTCTACACTGTTCTAGTAGAGATTTCCTAGTCTACCCGCCGCCATACACTGTTCTAGTAGAGATATCCTAGTCCACCTGTCCTCTACACTGTTCTAGTAGAGATATCCTAGTCTACCTGTCCTCTACACTGTTCTAGTAGAGATATCCTAGTCTACCTGTCCTCTACACTGTTCTAGTAGAGATATCCTAGTCTACCTGTCCTCTACACTGTTCTAGTAGAGATATCCTAGTCTACCTGTCCTCTACACTGTTCTAGTAGAGATATCATAGTCCACCTGTCCTCTACACTGTTCTAGTAGAGATATCCTAGTCTACCTGTCCTCTACACTGTTCTAGTAGAGATATCCTAGTCTACCTGTCCTCTACACTGTTCTAGTAGAGATATCCTAGTCTACCTGTCTACTACACTGTTCTAGTAGAGATATCCTAGTCCACCTGTCCTCTACACTGTTCTAGTAGAGATATCCTAGTCTACCTGTCCTCTACACTGTTCTAGTAGAGATATCCTAGTCTACCTGTCCTCTACACTGTTCTAGAGATATCCTAGTCAACCTGTCCTCTACACTGTTCTAGTAGAGATTTCCTAGTCTACCCGCCGCCATACACTGTTCTAGTAGAGATATCCTAGTCCACCTGTCCTCTACACTGTTCTAGTAGTTATATCCTAGTCTACCTGTCCTCTACACTGTTCTAGTAGAGATATCCTAGTCTACCTGTCCTCTACACTGTTCTAGTAGAGATATCCTAGTCTACCTGTCCTCTACACTGTTCTAGCAGAGAGATATCCTAGTCTACCTGTCCTCTACACTGTTCTAGTAGAGATATCCTAGTCCACCTGTCCTCTACACTGTTCTAGTAGAGATATCCTAGTCCACCTGTCCTCTACACTGTTCTAGTAGAGATATCCTAGTCTACCTGTCCTCTACACTGTTCTAGTAGAGATATCCTAGTCTACCTGTCCTCTACACTGTTCTAGTAGAGATATCCTAGTCTACCTGTCTACTACACTGTTCTAGTAGAGATATCCTAGTCTACCTGTCCTCTACACTGTTCTAGTAGAGATATCCTAGTCCACCTGTCCTCTACACTGTTCTAGTAGAGATATCCTAGTCCACCTGTCCTCTACACTGTTCTAGTAGATATATCCTAGTCCACCTGTCCACTACACTGTTCTAGCAGAGATATCCTAGTCTACCTGTCCTCTACACTGTTCTAGTAGAGATATCCTAGTCTACCTGTCCTCTACACTGTTCTAGTAGAGATATCCTAGTCTACCTGTCCTCTACACTGTTCTAGTAGATATATCCTAGTCTACCTGTCCACTACACTGTTCTAGTAGAGATATCCTAGTCTACCTGTCCTCTACACTGTTCTAGTAGAGATATCCTAGTCTACCTGTCCTCTACACTGTTCTAGTAGAGATATCCTAGTCTACCCGCCGCCATACACTGTTCTAGTAGAGATATCCTAGTCCACCTGTCCTCTACACTGTTCTAGTAGAGATATCCTAGTCCACCTGTCCTCTACACTGTTCTAGTAGAGATATCCTAGTCCACCTGTCCTCTACACTGTTCTAGTAGAGATATCCTAGTCTACCTGTCCTCTACACTGTTCTAGTAGAGATATCCTAGTGTACCTGTCCTCTACACTGTTCTAGTAGAGATATCCTAGTCTACCTGTCTACTACACTGTTCTAATAGAGATATCCTAGTCTACCTGTCCTCTACACTGTTCTAGTAGAGATATCCTAGTCCACCTGTCCTCTACACTGTTCTAGTAGAGATATCCTAGTCCACCTGTCCTCTACACTGTTCTAGTAGATATATCCTAACCCACCTGTCCACTACACTGTTCTAGTAGAGATATCCTAGTCTACCTGTCCTCTACACTGTTCTAGTAGAGATATCCTAGTCTACCTGTCCTCTACACTGTTCTAGTAGAGATATCCTAGTCTACCTGTCCTCTACACTGTTCTAGTAGATATATCCTAGTCTACCTGTCCACTACACTGTTCTAGTAGAGATATCCTAGTCTACCTGTCCTCTACACTGTTCTAGTAGAGATATCCTAGTCTACCTGTCCTCTACACTGTTCTAGTAGAGATATCCTAGTCTACCCGCCGCCATACACTGTTCTAGTAGAGATATCCTAGTCCACCTGTCCTCTACACTGTTCTAGTAGAGATATCCTAGTCCACCTGTCCTCTACACTGTTCTAGTAGAGATATCCTAGTCCACCTGTCCTCTACACTGTTCTAGTAGAGATGTCCTAGTCTACCCGCCGCCATACACTGTTCTAGTAGAGATATCCTATTCCACCTGTCCTCTACACTGTTCTAGTAGAGATATCCTAGTCCACCTGTCCTCTACACTGTTCTAGTAGAGATATCCTAGTCTAACTGTCCTCTACACTGTTCTAGTAGAGATATCCTAGTCTACCTGTCCTCTACACTGTTCTAGTAGAGATATCCTAGTCTACCCGCCGCCATACACTGTTCTAGTAGAGATGTGTCACTTCCGGGTTGGAGCGAGCGGTCGCATCTGCACTCGGTCCGCAGGTAGTATTACATTTCATTACATTTCATTATAGTACAACGGTTTGATTTGTCTAATCTTAGCAATTTCTTCTTAGCTAGCTACACAGCCGTCTTTGTATCATAGATAATTGCGTAATTATCGTATTTCGTCGTCCTAACGCAGTCTACACTGCCCTGCAGCTAGCCAGCTAGCTAACGTCCACCGTTAGCTAGTCCACCGTCTACCGATTAGCAGCACAACTATTACACTCAACTGAACGACTTGATTAGTGTAGTGTTAGCTAGCTACATAGTTGTCTTTGCTGTCTTCGTACCCAAGATAATTGTGTAGTTTAGAGTGTGTAGTTTTATGTCGTCCTTAACATAGGAGACTCTGCTAGCTAGCCAACAGCTAGCCAACGTCTACCGAACAGAACTTCTGCACTCAACAACGGTCGCATTTCGCTCGCTCCACAGGTAGTATCACATTTTTCATTTCATTTCATTACAGTACAACGGCTTGATTTGTTTGATCGTAGCTAGCTACATAGCTAGCTACATAGCCGTCTTTGTATCAAATATAATTGTGTAGTCTAGAGCGATTTCCTAGGTTAGCCAGCCAGCTATTGTCGTTCTTTTAACGCAACGTAACGTAATCAACACTGCTAGCTAGCCAGCTAGCCCCGAATAGCAGCACAGTAGAAACTATTACACTCAACGGAACGACTTGATTAGTGTAGTGTCAACAACCCAGCCAATGCCAACTAGCCTACTTAGTCAACAACGCAGCCTCTGCCAGCTAGCCTACTTCAGCAGTACTGTATCATTTTAATCATTTTAGTCAATAAGATTCTTGCTACGTAAGCTTAACTCTCTGAACACTCGTGACGTGTAGTCCACTTGTCATTCCAATCTCCTTTGCATTAGCGTAGCCTCTTGTGTAGCCTGTCAACTATGTGTCTGTCTATCCCTGTTCTCTCCTCTCTGCACAGACCATACAAACGCTCCACACCGCGTGGCCGCGGCCACCCTAATCTGGTGGTCCCAGCGCGCACGACCCACGTGGAGTTCCAGGTCTCCGGTAGCCTCTGGAACTGCCGATCTGCGGCCAACAAGGCAGAGTTCATCTCCGCCTATGTCTCCCTCCAGTCCCTCGACTTCTTGGCACTGACGGAAACATGGATCACCACAGACAACACTGCTACTCCTACTGCTCTCTCTTCGTCTGCCCACGTGTTCTCGCACACCCCGAGAGCTTCTGGTCAGCGGGGTGGTGGCACCGGGATCCTCATCTCTCCCAAGTGGTCATTCTCTCTTTCTCCCCTTACCCATCTGTCTATCGCCTCCTTTGAATTCCATGCTGTCACAGTTACCAGCCCTTTCAAGCTTAACATCCTTATCATTTATCGCCCTCCAGGTTCCCTCGGAGAGTTCATCAATGAGCTTGATGCCTTGATAAGCTCCTTTCCTGAGGACGGCTCACCTCTCACAGTTCTGGGCGACTTTAACCTCCCCACGCCTACCTTTGACTCATTCCTCTCTGCCTCCTTCTTTCCACTCCTCTCCTCTTTTGACCTCACCCTCTCACCTTCCCCCTACTCACAAGGCAGGAAATACGCTCGACCTCATCTTTACTAGATGCTGTTCTTCCACTAACCTCGTTGCAACTCCCCTCCAAGTCTCCGACCACTACCTTGTATCCTTTTCCCTCTCGCTCTCATCCAACACTGCCCCTACTCGGATGGTATCGCGCCGTCCCAACCTTCGCTCTCTCTCCCCCGCTACTCTCTCCTCTTCCATCCTATCATCTCTTCCCTCTGCTCAAACCTTCTCCAACCTATCTCCTGATTCTGCCTCCTCAACCCTCCTCTCCTCCCTTTCTGCATCCTTTGACTCTCTATGTCCCCTATCCTCCAGGCCGGCTCGGTCCTCCCCTCCCGCTCCGTGGCTCGACGACTCATTGCGAGCTCACAGAACAGGGCTCCGGGCAGCCGAGCGGAAATGGAGGAAAACTCGCCTCCCTGCGGACCTGACATCCTTTCACTCCCTCCCCTCTACATTTTCCTCTTCTCTCTCTGCTGCTAAAGCCACTTTCTACCACTCTAAATTCCAAGCATCTGCCTCTAACCCTAGGAAGCTCTTTGCAACCTTCTCCTCCCTCCTGAATCCTCCTCCCCCCTCCTCCCTCTCTGCAGATGACTTCGTCAACCATTTTGAAAAGAAGGTCGACGACATCCGATCCTCGTTTGCTAAGTCAAACGACACCGCTGGTTCTGCTCACACTGCCCTACCCTGTGCTCTGACCTCTTTCTCCCCTCTCTCTCCAGATGAAATCTCGCGTCTTGTGACGGCCGGCCGCCCTACAACCTGCCCGCTTGACCCTATCCCCTCCTCTCTTCTCCAGACCATTTCCGGAGACCTCCTCCCTTACCTCACCTCGCTCATCAACTCATCCCTGACCGCTGGCTACGTCCCTTCCGTCTTCAAGAGAGCGAGAGTTGCACCCCTTCTGAAAAAACCTACACTCGATCCCTCCGATGTCAACAACTACAGACCAGTATCCCTTCTTTCTTTTCTCTCCAAAACTCTTGAACGTGCCGTCCTTGGCCAGCTCTCCCGCTATCTCTCTCAGAATGACCTTCTTGATCCAAATCAGTCAGGTTTCAAGACTAGTCATTCAACTGAGACTGCTCTTCTCTGTATCACGGAGGCGCTCCGCACTGCTAAAGCTAACTCTCTCTCCTCTGCTCTCATCCTTCTAGACCTATCGGCTGCCTTCGATACTGTGAACCATCAGATCCTCCTCTCCACCCTCTCCGAGTTGGGCATCTCCGGCGCGGCCCACGCTTGATTGCGTCCTACCTGACAGGTCGCTCCTACCAGGTGGCGTGGCGAGAACCGTCTCCACACCACGTGCTCTCACCACTGGTGTCCCCAGGGCTCTGTTCTAGGCCCTCTCCTATTCTCGCTATACACCAAGTCACTTGGCTCTGTCATAACCTCACATGGTCTCTCCTATCATTGCTATGCAGACGACACACAATTAATCTTCTCCTTTCCCCTTCTGATGACCAGGTGGCGAATCGCATCTCTGCATGTCTGGCAGACATATCCGTGTGGATGACGGATCACCACCTCAAGCTGAACCTCGGCAAGACGGAGCTGCTCTTCCTCCCGGGAAGGACTGCCCGTTCCATGATCTCGCCATCACGGTTGACAACTCCATTGTGTCCTCCTCCCAGAGCGCTAAGAACCTTGGCGTGATCCTGGACAACACCCTGTCGTTCTCAACTAACATCAAGGCGGTGGCCCGTTCCTGTAGGTTCATGCTCTACAACATCCGCAGAGTACGACCCTGCCTCACACAGGAAGCGGTGCAGGTCCTAATCCAGGCACTTGTCATCTCCCGTCTGGATTACTGCAACTCGCTGTTGGCTGGGCTCCCTGCCTGTGCCATTAAACCCCTACAACTCATCCAGAACGCCGCAGCCCGTCTGGTGTTCAACCTTCCCAAGTTCTCTCACGTCACCCCGCTCCTCCGCTCCCTCCACTGGCTTCCAGTTGAAGCTCGCATCCGCTACAAGACCATGGTGCTTGCCTACGGAGCTGTGAGGGGAACGGCACCTCAGTACCTCCAGGCTCTGATCAGGCCCTACACCCAAACAAGGGCACTGCGTTCATCCACCTCTGGCCTGCTCGCCTCCCTACCACTGAGGAAGTACAGTTCCCGCTCAGCCCAGTCAAAACTGTTCGCTGCTCTGGCCCCCCAATGGTGGAACAAACTCCCTCACGACGCCAGGACAGCGGAGTCAATCACCACCTTCCGGAGACACCTGAAACCCCACCTCTTTAAGGAATACCTAGGATAGGATAAAGTAATCCCTCTCACCCCCCCTCCCCCTGAAAAGATTTAGATGCACTACTGTTCCACTGGAGGTCATAAGGTGAATGCACCAATTTGTAAGTCGCTCTGGATAAGAGCGTCTGCTAAATGACTTAAATGTAATGATGTAATGTATATCCTAGTCTACCTGTCCTTTACACTGTTCTAGTAGAGATATCCTAGTCTACCTGTCCTCTACACTGTTCTAGTAGAGATATCCTAGTCTACCTGTCCACTACACTGTTCTAGTAGAGATATCCTAGTCTACCTGTCCTCTACACTGTTCTAGTAGAGATATCCTAGTCTACTTGTCCTCTACACTGTTCTAGTAGAGATATCCTAGTCTACCTGTTCTCTACACTGTTCTAGTAGAGATATCCTAGTCCACCTGTCCTCTACACTGTTCTAGTAGAGATATCCTAGTCTACCTGTCCTCTACACTGTTCTAGTAGAGATATCCTAGTCTACCCGCCGCCATACACTGTTCTAGTAGAGATATCCTAGTCCACCTGTCCTCTACACTGTTCTAGTAGTTATATCCTAGTCTACCTGTCCTCTACACTGTTCTAGTAGAGATATCCTAGTCTACCTGTCCTCTACACTGTTCTAGTAGAGATATCCTAGTCTACCTGTCCTCTACACTGTTCTAGTAGAGATATCCTAGTCTACCTGTCCTCTACACTGTTCTAGTAGAGATATCCTAGTCTACCTGTCCTCTACACTGTTCTAGTAGAGATATCCTAGTCCACCTGTCCTCTACACTGTTCTAGTAGATATATCCTAGTCCACCTGTCCACTACACTGTTCTAGTAGAGATATCCTAGTCTACCTGTCCTCTACACTGTTCTAGTAGAGATATCCTAGTCTACCTGTCCTCTACACTGTTCTAGTAGAGATATCCTAGTCTACCTGTCCTCTACACTGTTCTAGTAGATATATCCTAGTCTACCTGTCCACTACACTGTTCTAGTAGAGATATCCTAGTCTACCTGTCCTCTACACTGTTCTAGTAGAGATATCCTAGTCTACCTGTCCTCTACACTGTTCTAGTAGAGATATCCTAGTCTACCCGCCGCCATACACTGTTCTAGTAGAGATATCCTAGTCCACCTGTCCTCTACACTGTTCTAGTAGAGATATCCTAGTCCACCTGTCCTCTACACTGTTCTAGTAGAGATATCCTAGTCCACCTGTCCTCTACACTGTTCTAGTAGAGATGTCCTAGTCTACCCGCCGCCATACACTGTTCTAGTAGAGATATCCTAGTCTACCTGTCCTCTACACTGTTCTAGTAGAGATATCCTATTCCACCTGTCCTCTACACTGTTCTAGTAGAGATATCCTAGTCCACCTGTCCTCTACACTGTTCTAGTAGAGATATCCTAGTCTAACTGTCCTCTACACTGTTCTAGTAGAGATATCCTAGTCTACCTGTCCTCTACACTGTTCTAGTAGAGATATCCTAGTCTACCCGCCGCCATACACTGTTCTAGTAGAGATATCCTAGTCTACCTGTCCTTTACACTGTTCTAGTAGAGATATCCTAGTCTACCTGTCCTCTACACTGTTCTAGTAGAGATATCCTAGTCTACCTGTCCACTACACTGTTCTAGTAGAGATATCCTAGTCTACCTGTCCTCTACACTGTTCTAGTAGAGATATCCTAGTCTACTTGTCCTCTACACTGTTCTAGTAGAGATATCCTAGTCTACCTGTTCTCTACACTGTTCTAGTAGAGATATCCTAGTCCACCTGTCCTCTACACTGTTCTAGTAGAGATATCCTAGTCTTCCTGTCCTCTACACTGTTCTAGTAGAGATATCCTAGTCTACCCGCCGCCGTACACTGTTCTAGTAGAGATATCCTAGTCCACCTGTCCTCTACACTGTTCTAGTAGTTATATCCTAGTCTACCTGTCCTCTACACTGTTCTAGTAGAGATATCCTAGTCTACCTGTCCTCTACACTGTTCTAGTAGAGATATCCTAGTCTACCTGTCCTCTACACTGTTCTAGTAGAGATATCCTAGTCTACCTGTCCTCTACACTGTTCTAGTAGAGATATCCTAGTCTACCCGCCGCCATACACTCTTCTAGTAGAGATATCCTAGTCCACCTGTCCTCTACACTGTTCTAGTAGAGATATCCTAGTCTACCTGTCCACTACACTGTTCTAGTAGAGATATCCTAGTCTACCTGTCCTCTACACTGTTCTAGTAGAGATATCCTAGTCTACCTGTCCTCTACACTGTTCTAGTAGATATATCCTAGTCTACCTGTCCACTACACTGTTCTAGTAGAGATATCCTAGTCTACCTGTCCTCTACACTGTTCTAGTAGAGATATCCTAGTCTACCTGTCCTCTACACTGTTCTAGTAGAGATATCCTAGTCTACCTGTCCTCTACACTGTACTAGTAGAGATATCCTAGTCCACCTGTCCTCTACACTGTTCTAGTAGAGATATCCTAGTCTACCTGTCCTCTACACTGTTCTAGTAGAGATATCCTAGTCTACCTGTCTACTACACTGTTCTAGTAGAGATATCCTAGTCTACCTGTCCTCTACACTGTTCTAGTAGAGATATTCTAGTCCACCTGTCCTCTACACTGTTCTAGTAGAGATATCCTAGTCTACCTGTCCTCTACACTGTTCTAGTAGAGATATCCTAGTCTACCTGTCCTCTACACTGTTCTAGTAGAGATATCCTAGTCTACCTGTCTACTACACTGTTCTAGTAGAGATATCCTAGTCTACCTGTCCTCTACACTGTTCTAGTAGAGATATCCTAGTCTACCTGTCCTCTACACTGTTCTAGTAGAGATATCCTAGTCCACCTGTCCTCTACACTGTTCTAGTAGAGATTTCCTAGGCCACCTGTCCTCTACACTGTTCTAGTAGAGATATCCTAGTCTACCTGTCCTCTACACTGTACTAGTAGAGATATCCTAGTCTACCTGTCCTCTACACTGTTCTAGTAGAGATATCCTAGTCTACCCGCCGCCATACACTGTTCTAGTAGAGATATCTGAGTCTACCTGTCCTCTACACCGTTCTAGTAGAGATATCCTAGTCTACCTGTCCTCTACACTGTTCTAGTCGATATATCCTAGTCCACCTGTCCTCTACACTGTTCTAGTAGAGATATCCTAGTCTACCTGTCCTCTACACCGTTCTAGTAGAGATATCCTAGTCTACCTGTCCTCTACACTGTTCTAGTAGAGATCCTAGTCTACCTGTCCTCTACACCGTTCTAGTAGAGATATCCTAGGCTACCTGTCCTCTACACTGTTCTAGTAGAGATATCCTAGTCCACCTGTCCTCTACACTGTTCTAGTAGAGATATCCTAGTCTACCTGTCCTCTACACTGTTCTAGTAGAGATATCCTAGTCTACCTGTCCTCTACACTGTTCTAGTAGATGTATCCTAGTCTACCTGTCCTCTACACCGTTCTAGTAGAGATATCCTAGTCTACCTGTCCTCTACACTGTTCTAGTAGAGATATCCTAGTCTACCCGCCGCCATACACTGTTCTAGTAGAGGTATCCTAGTCTACCTGTCCTCTACACTGTTCTATTAGAGATATCCTAGTCTACCTGTCCTCTACACTGTTCTAGTAGAGATATCCTAGTCTACCCGCCGCCATACACTGTTCTAGTAGAGATATCTGAGTCTACCTGTCCTCTACACCGTTCTAGTAGAGATATCCTAGTCTACCTGTCCTCTACACTGTTCTAGTCGATATATCCTAGTCCACCTGTCCTCTACACTGTTCTAGTAGAGATATCCTAGTCTACCTGTCCTCTACACCGTTCTAGTAGTGATATCCTAGTCTACCTGTCCTCTACACTGTTCTAGTAGAGATCCTAGTCTACCTGTCCTCTACACCGTTCTAGTAGAGATATCCTAGTCTACCTGTCCTCTACACTGTTCTAGTAGAGATATCCTAGTCCACCTGTCCTCTACACTGTTCTAGTAGAGATATCCTAGTCTACCTGTCCTCTACACTGTTCTAGTAGAGATATCCTAGTCTACCTGTCCTCTACACTGTTCTAGTAGATGTATCCTAGTCTACCTGTCCTCTACACCGTTCTAGTAGAGATATCCTAGTCTACCTGTCCTCTACACTGTTCTAGTAGAGATATCCTAGTCTACCCGCCGCCATACACTGTTCTAGTAGAGGTATCCTAGTCTACCTGTCCTCTACACTGTTCTATTAGAGATATCCTAGTCTACCTGTCCTCTACACTGTTCTAGTAGAGATATCCTAGGCTACCTGTCCTCTACACTGTTCTAGTAGAGATATCCTAGTCTACCTGTCTACTACACTGTTCTAGTAGAGATATCCTAGTCTACCTGTCCTCTACACTGTTCTAGTAGAGATATCCTAGTCCACCTGTCCTCTACACTGTTCTAGTGGAGATATCCTAGTCTACCTGTCCTCTACACTGTTCTAGTAGAGATATCCTAGTCTACCTGTCCTCTACACTGTTCTAGTAGAGATATCCTAGTCCACCTGTCCTCTACACTGTTCTAGTAGAGATATCCTAGTCTACCTGTCCTCTACACTGTTCTAGTAGAGATATCCTAGTCTACCTGTCCTCTACACTGTTCTAGTAGAGGTATCCTAGTCTACCTGTCCTCTACACCGTTCTAGTAGAGATATCCTAGTCTACCTGTCCTCTACACTGTTCTAGTAGAGGTATCCTAGTCTACCCGCCACCATACACTGTTCTAGTAGAGGTATCCTAGTCTACCTGTCCTCTACACTGTTCTAGTAGAGATATCCTAGTCTACCTGTCTACTACACTGTTCTAGTAGAGATATTCTAGTCCACCTGTCCTCTACACTGTTCTAGTAGAGATATCCTAGTCTACCTGTCCTCTACACTGTTCTAGTAGAGATATCCTAGTCTACCTGTCCTCTACACTGTTCTAGTAGAGATATCCTAGTCTACCTGTCTACTACACTGTTCTAGTAGAGATATCCTAGTCTACCTGTCCTCTACACTGTTCTAGTAGAGATATCCTAGTCTACCTGTCCTCTACACTGTTCTAGTAGAGATATCCTAGTCCACCTGTCCTCTACACTGTTCTAGTAGAGATTTCCTAGGCCACCTGTCCTCTACACTGTTCTAGTAGAGATATCCTAGTCTACCTGTCCTCTACACTGTACTAGTAGAGATATCCTAGTCTACCTGTCCTCTACACTGTTCTAGTAGAGATATCCTAGTCTACCCGCCGCCATACACTGTTCTAGTAGAGATATCTGAGTCTACCTGTCCTCTACACCGTTCTAGTAGAGATATCCTAGTCTACCTGTCCTCTACACTGTTCTAGTCGATATATCCTAGTCCACCTGTCCTCTACACTGTTCTAGTAGAGATATCCTAGTCTACCTGTCCTCTACACCGTTCTAGTAGAGATATCCTAGTCTACCTGTCCTCTACACTGTTCTAGTAGAGATCCTAGTCTACCTGTCCTCTACACCGTTCTAGTAGAGATATCCTAGTCTACCTGTCCTCTACACTGTTCTAGTAGAGATATCCTAGTCCACCTGTCCTCTACACTGTTCTAGTAGAGATATCCTAGTCTACCTGTCCTCTACACTGTTCTAGTAGAGATATCCTAGTCTACCTGTCCTCTACACTGTTCTAGTAGATGTATCCTAGTCTACCTGTCCTCTACACCGTTCTAGTAGAGATATCCTAGTCTACCTGTCCTCTACACTGTTCTAGTAGAGATATCCTAGTCTACCCGCCGCCATACACTGTTCTAGTAGAGGTATCCTAGTCTACCTGTCCTCTACACTGTTCTATTAGAGATATCCTAGTCTACCTGTCCTCTACACTGTTCTAGTAGAGATATCCTAGTCTACCCGCCGCCATACACTGTTCTAGTAGAGATATCTGAGTCTACCTGTCCTCTACACCGTTCTAGTAGAGATATCCTAGTCTACCTGTCCTCTACACTGTTCTAGTCGATATATCCTAGTCCACCTGTCCTCTACACTGTTCTAGTAGAGATATCCTAGTCTACCTGTCCTCTACACTGTTCTAGTAGTGATATCCTAGTCTACCTGTCCTCTACACTGTTCTAGTAGAGATCCTAGTCTACCTGTCCTCTACACACCTGTTCTAGTAGAGATATCCTAGTCTACCTGTCCTCTACACTGTTCTAGTAGAGATATCCTAGTCCACCTGTCCTCTACACTGTTCTAGTAGAGATATCCTAGTCTACCTGTCACTCTACACTGTTCTAGTTCTAGAGATATCCTAGTCTACCTGTCCTCTACACTGTTCTAGTAGATGATATCCTAGTCTACCTGTCCTCTACACCGTTCTAGTAGAGATATCCTAGTCTACCTGTCCTCTACACTGTTCTAGTAGAGATATCCTAGTCTACCTGTCCTCGCCATACACTGTTCTAGTAGAGGTATCCTAGCCTACCTGTCCTCTACACTGTTCTATTAGAGATATCCTAGTCTACCTGTCCTCTACACTGTTCTAGTAGAGATATCCTAGGCTACCTGTCCTCTACACTGTTCTAGTAGAGATATCCTAGTCTACCTGTCTACTACACTGTTCTAGTAGAGATATCCTAGTCTACCTGTCCTCTACACTGTTCTAGTAGAGATATCATAGTCCACCTGTCCTCTACACTGTTCTAGTAGAGATATCCTAGTCTACCTGTCCTCTACACTGTTCTAGTAGAGATATCCTAGTCTACCTGTCCTCTACACTGTTCTAGTAGAGATATCCTAGTCCACCTGTCCTCTACACTGTTCTAGTAGAGATATCCTAGTCTACCTGTCCTCTACACTGTTCTAGTAGAGATATCCTAGTCCTGTCCACCTGTCCTCTACACTGTTCTAGTGGAGATATCCTAGTCTACCTGTCCTCTACACTGTTCTAGTAGAGATATCCTAGTCCACCTGTCCTCTACACTGTTCTAGTAGAGATATCCTAGTCTACCTGTCCTCTACACTGTTCTAGTAGAGATATCCTAGTCCACCTGTCCTCTACACTGTTCTAGTGGAGATATCCTAGTCTACCTGTCCTCTACACTGTTCTAGTAGAGATATCCTAGTCTACCTGTCCTCTACACCGTTCTAGTAGAGATATCCTAGTCTACCTGTCCTCTACACTGTTCTAGTAGAGATATCCTAGTCCACCTGTCCTCTACACTGTTCTAGTAGAGATATCCTAGTCTACCTGTCCTCTACACTGTTCTAGTAGAGATATCCTAGTCTACCTGTCCTCTACACTGTTCTAGTAGAGGTATCCTAGTCTACCTGTCCTCTACACCGTTCTAGTAGAGATATCCTAGTCTACCTGTCCTCTACACTGTTCTAGTAGAGGTATCCTAGTCTACCCGCCACCATACACTGTTCTAGTAGAGGTATCCTAGTCTACCTGTCCTCTACACTGTTCTAGTAGAGATATCCTAGTCTACCTGTCTACTACACTGTTCTAGTAGAGATATTCTAGTCCACCTGTCCTCTACACTGTTCTAGTAGAGATATCCTAGTCTACCTGTCCTCTACACTGTTCTAGTAGAGATATCCTAGTCTACCTGTCCTCTACACTGTTCTAGTAGAGATATCCTAGTCTACCTGTCTACTACACTGTTCTAGTAGAGATATCCTAGTCTACCTGTCCTCTACACTGTTCTAGTAGAGATATCCTAGTCTACCTGTCCTCTACACTGTTCTAGTAGAGATATCCTAGTCTACCTGTCCTCTACACTGTTCTAGTAGAGATATCCTAGTCTACCTGTCTACTACACTGTTCTAGTAGAGATATCCTAGTCTACCTGTCCTCTACACTGTTCTAGTAGAGATATCCTAGTCTACCTGTCCTCTACACTGTTCTAGTAGAGATATCCTAGTCTACCTGTCTACTACACTGTTCTAGTAGAGATATCCTAGTCTACCTGTCCTCTACACTGTTCTAGTAGAGATATCCTAGTCCACCTGTCCTCTACACTGTTCTAGTAGAGATATCCTAGTCTACCTGTCCTCTACACTGTTCTAGTAGAGATATCCTAGTCTACCTGTCTACTACACTGTTCTAGTAGAGATATCCTAGTCTATCTGTCCTCTACACTGTTCTAGTAGAGATATCCTAGTCTACCTGTCTACTACACTGTTCTAGTAGAGATATCCTAGTCTACCTGTCCTCTACACTGTTCTAGTAGAGATATCCTAGTCCACCTGTCCTCTACACTGTTCTAGTGGAGATATCCTAGTCTACCTGTCCTCTACACTGTTCTAGTAGAGATATCCTAGTCTACCTGTCCTCTACACCGTTCTAGTAGAGATATCCTAGTCTACCTGTCCTCTACACTGTTCTAGTAGAGATATCCTAGTCCACCTGTCCTCTACACTGTTCTAGTAGAGATATCCTAGTCTACCTGTCCTCTACACTGTTCTAGTAGAGATATCCTAGTCTACCTGTCCTCTACACTGTTCTAGTAGAGGTATCCTAGTCTACCTGTCCTCTACACCGTTCTAGTAGAGATATCCTAGTCTACCTGTCCTCTACACTGTTCTAGTAGAGGTATCCTAGTCTACCCGCCACCATACACTGTTCTAGTAGAGGTATCCTAGTCTACCTGTCCTCTACACTGTTCTAGTAGAGATATCATAGTCTACCTGTCCTCTACACTGTTCTAGTAGAGATATCCTAGTCCACCTGTCCTCTACACTGTTCTAGTAGAGATATCCTAGTCTACCTGTCCTCTACCCTGTTCTAGTAGAGATATCCTAGTCCACCTGTCCTCTACACTGTTCTAGTAGAGATATCCTAGTCTACCTGTCCTCTACACTGTTCTAGTAGAGATATCCTAGTCTACCTGTCTACTACACTGTTCTAGTAGAGATATCCTAGTCTACCTGTCCTCTACACTGTTCTAGTAGAGATATCCTAGTCCACCTGTCTACTACACTGTTCTAGTAGAGATATCCTAGTCTACCTGTCCTCTACACTGTTCTTGTAGAGATATCCTAGTCTACCTGTCTACTACACTGTTCTAGTAGAGATATCCTAGTCCACCTGTCCTCTACACTGTTCTAGTGGAGATATCCTAGTCTACCTGTCCTCTACACTGTTCTAGTAGAGATATCCTAGTCTACCTGTCCTCTACACTGTTCTAGTAGAGATATCCTAGTCCACCTGTCCTCTACACTGTTCTAGTGGAGATATCCTAGTCTACCTGTCCTCTACACTGTTCTAGTAGAGATATCCTAGTCTACCTGTCCTCTACATTGTTCTAGTAGAGATAACCAAGTCTACCTGTCCTCTACACTGTTCTAGTAGAGATATCCTAGTCTACCTGTCCTCTACACTGTTCTAGTAGAGATATCCTAGTCCACCTGTCCTCTACACTGTTCTAGTAGAGATATCCTTGTCTACCTGTCCTCTACACTGTTCTAGTAGAGATATCCAAGTCTAGCTATCAACCATCTCCATCACAAAGATGTCATTTGTTGTAATAATTGTCTGTGTTGTTTTGTTTTTGATATGTTTGTAGAGACCACCCAGCGACAGCCTCGGAGCAGACCAGCAGCATCAGACTCAGTTTGTGTAATGAACCATGGTTTTCCCACCACGATATGTCTGTCCCATGATAAGACCCCCTCACCGCAACACCAGCCCCCCATCTGATAATACAGTAGCCTTGTTTGTTGTGTGTATAAAATTAGCAGTTTTTAACATGGCACCTCATTCCCTATGTAGGGCACCACTTTTGAACAGGATTATTCCCACCTACTGCAGGCCCTCGGTCAAAAGCAGTGCACTACATAGGGAATAGGGTGCCATTTTGTTTTAAGACACATCCTAACTCAGCATCGGTGTAGTACAGAGGGATGTGTTGTTGTCAAGCCTCATGTAGCTCAGTATCTGTGACTGGTTATTGTGCTGTAATGTGCTGTAATGCTCTGTGCCTATTTTTTGGTGTGTATGTGCCTGTATATATGCTTTTGTGTGCAGAAGTTGTGTACTACTACTCGTACTCTCAAATGTTTTTGGGAGTGATTATCAAATATTTGTGTGCTGCTTCTGTGCTGCTTCTGTTTAAAAAAAAACGTGTTTACATCGATTACTTATATCCATAGAACTAGAATGAGATTCTTTTTATATCCATAGAACTAGAATGAGATTCTAGAATGAGATTCTTTTTATATCCATAGAACTAGAATGAGATTCTTTAATGAGATTCTAGAATGAGATTCTTTTTATATCCATAGAACTCGAATGAGATTCTAGAATGAGATTCTTTAATGAGATTCTTTATATATCCATAGAACTAGAATGAGATTCTAGAATGAGATTCTTTAATGAGATTGTATTTCTATCACCCCTTCCCCAAAAAATGATCAGCAAGTCTTCATATTTATTTACTTAGGCAAGTCAGTTAAGAACAGATTCTTATTTTCAATGATGGTCACGGGCAGAATGACAGATTTTGTACCTTGTCAGATTCGATCTTGCAACCTTGTGGTTACTAGTCCAACGCTCTAACCACTAGTCTACGCTGCCTCCCAAAATGAGGATAATATTATTAACAATAATTATTAACAATAATGATAATATTAATATTAATATTAATAATAATAATAATAATATTAATAACAATAATGATAATATTAATATTAATAATAATAATAATATCAATAATAACAATAATGATAATATTAATATTAATAATAATAATAATGATAATGATAATGATAATAATAATAATATTAATAATAACAATAATGATAATGATAATAATAATAATATTAATAATAACAATAATGATAATGATAATAATAATAATAATATTAATAATATCAATAATGATAATGATAATAATAATAATAATATTAATAATATCAATAACAATAATGATAATAATAATAATAATATCAATAACAATAATGATAATAATAATATCAATAATAACAATAACAATAATGATAATGATAATAATAATATCAATAACAATAATGATAATGATAATAATAATATCAATAACAATAATGATAATAATAATAATAAAATCAATAACAATAATGATAATGATAATAATAACAATAATAATGTTAATGATAATATTAATAATGACCATAATAATAATGGGGATAATATTGATATTAATAATAACAATAATCATAATGATAATAATAATATCAATAATAACAATACCGCTAATGATAATAATTATACTATTAATGATAACAATAATAATGATAATGGGGAGAATATGAACAATAACAATAACGATAATGATAATAATAATACAATTAATAATAACAATAATAACAATGAGGATAATATTAATAATAACAATAACAATAATGAAAATATTATTAACAACAATAATAGCCTTTTGCACTGGTTGCGCCTGTGAACGTCAACATTCCTTTCATTATAATTGAATATATCAAAGTTAGGAACTAAATACTGTATATAAGAGACCAAACACAATATATGAAATACTGTATATAAGAGACCAAACACAATATATGAAATACTGTATATCCACATAGGAGACCAAACACAATATATGAAATACTGTATATCCACATAGGAGACCAAACACAATATATGAAATACTGTATATCCACATAGGAGACCAAACACAACATATGAAATACTGTATATCCACATAGGAGACCAAACACAATATATGAAATACTGTATATCCACATAGGAGACCAAACACAACATATGAAATACTGTATATCCACATAGGAGACCAAACACAACATATGAAATAATGTATATCCACATAGGAGACCAAACACAATATATGAAATACTGTATATCCACATAGGAGACCAAACACAATATATGAAATACTGTATATCTACATAGGAGACCAAACACAACATATGAAATACTGTATATCCACATAGGAGACCAAACACAACATATGAAATACTGTATATCCACATAGGAGACCAAACACAATATATGAAATACTGTATATCCACATAGGAGACCAAACACAATATATGAAATACTGTATATCCACATAGGAGACCAAACACAATATATGAAATACTGTATATCCACATAGGAGACCAAACACAATATATGAAATACTGTATATCCACATAGGAGACCAAACACAACATATGAAATACTGTATATCCACATAGGAGACCAAACACAATATATGAAATACTGTATATCCACATAGGAGACCAAACACAATATATGAAATACTGTATATCCACATAGGAGACCAAACACAACATATGAAATACTGTATATCCACATAGGAGACCAAACACAATATATGAAATACTGTATATCCACATAGGAGACCAAACACAATATATGAAATACTGTATATCCACATAGGAGACCAAACACAATATATGAAATACTGTATATCCACATAGGAGACCAAACACAATATATGAAATACTGTATATCCACATAGGAGACCAAACACAATATATGAAATACTGTATATCCACATAGGAGACCAAACACAATATATGAAATACTGTATATCCACATAGGAGACCAAACACAATATATGAAATACTGTATATCCACATAGGAGACCAAACACAATATATGAAATACTGTATATCCACATAGGAGACCAAACACAATATATGAAATACTGTATATCCACATAGGAGACCAAACACAATATATGAAATACTGTATATCCACATAGGAGACCAAACACAATATATGAAATACTATATATCCACATAGGAGACCAAACACAACATATGAAATACTGTACTTTTAGCATTTGAGGGCACTTGAAATACTGTATATCCAAAAACCAAACCAATATATGATACTGTAAATCATAGCAAACAGAATATTGAAATACTGTATATCCACATAGAGACCAAACAAAAGTGAAATCTGTTTCCACATATACACAGGAGACCAAACACAATATATGAAATACTGTATATCCACATAGGAGTTGAAATCTTCACCAAAACATCGATGACCAGTCATATATGAAATGTGGTCAATATATGAAATCACTAGGAGTCAAAGTCAACATATGAAATACTGTATTTTCATTTGAATAATAGAAGACCTAAATCATAGCCAGAATAGCATCCTGTTCCACTGTTTTATTGGGTCCATGTTGTCAAAACAACATCGATGACCAGTCAGTGTGGGCAGGCAGTCAATGGTCAGTATAACAAACTGAGAGCAACTGTTCCAGACATTCAAAACAAATAATAACAGGCAGGCAAAGCAGTATAACAAACTCAACGTGTATAGACATTCACAACAAATAATAACAGGCAGGCAAAGCAGTCTAACAAACTCAACGTGTATAGACATTCACAACAAATAATAACAGGCAGGCAAAGCAGTCTAACAAACTCAACGTGTATAGACATTCACAACAAATAATAACAGGCAGGCAAAGCAGTCTAACAAACTCAACGTGTATAGACATTCACAACAAATAATAACAGGCAGGCAAAGCAGTCTAACAAACTCAACGTGTATAGACATTCACAACAAATAATAACAGGCAGGCAAAGCAGTCTAACAAACTCAACGTGTATAGACATTCACAACAAATAATAACAGGCAGGCAAAGCAGTCTAACAAACTCAACGTGTATAGACATTCACAACAAATAATAACAGGCAGGCAAAGCAGTCTAACAAACTCAACGTGTATAGACATTCACAACAAATAATAACAGGCAGGCAAAGCAGTCTAACAAACTCAACGTGTATAGACATTCACAACAAATAATAACAGGCAGGCAAAGCAGTCTAACAAACTCAACGTGTATAGACATTCACAACAAATAATAACAGGCAGGCAAGGCAGTTTAACAAACTCAACGTGTATAGACATTCAAAGGTGAATAACATACAAAAAAGTAATAATTTAAAAAAGTACTAGTCATTTGGTTGTAAAAACATAAATTTGGTCAATACTTCGCCTACAGTCTGCTGAGATAATACTTTATTACTTCTTTATAAGCATATATGCACTTTTATAATGTCTAATTATAAGGCTTATAATATCTTGTGTTTCTATACGCGTAATATGTACAACCCACTCTAAATGACTTATTTGGTCACAATGAGATGATAAGACATTGCTGTATAACCACGTCATAATGCATTATACCTGCAGGCTTTAAGTAAAAGTGTTATCAACCAATTTACATCCTTTGTAATATTAAATACACTAGTTATCCAGTGGTTATTAAGGGACCAACATTTTTTTATGAAAACAACTGCAAAAACACTGCCTACTGATGTCGATGTGCTTCCTGACAGAACACAGCTGGACCAATGGCTGCCAATGGAACTCACTGAGCACAATGGGAGGAAACTATGGTGTCCATCATGGACCAAACAACAGGGTCGTGTTCATTAGGAAGCAAACGGAAGTAGACAGAGTGAAACGTGGAGGGACTTCACATTGTCCAATGATAAAACCACATTTGTGTTTCCGTTGTAAAATGTTTTGAAACGTTTTCCGTTGCATGCTCTAATGAATACGACCCAGCAGTAATCCTTTATAACAGAATCATTAACACCACAAACAGGCCACCAAATGCTGTTTTGTGACACGGGAACAGTGTGTGTTTGGTTTGAACAACATACATTTTGTGCGTATAGTTATTTAATTAAAAACAAACAAGGTGTTCGTTCCCTTCAGTGATCGTTTCAACTGGTTTGTTGTTTAAGGAGTTCTGTGTATTGTTTTCTGACCAGTTCAGACCAGTTCTGACCAGTTCAGAGTCAGACTTGTACAATAAATAGTGGAGAAAAAAATGAAATAAAAAAAACACCATTATTTTTCAGTGTGTTGATTTCTTTTTTGAAGAAGGTTCTTTGTTCATCTTCTTTTTATGTCAATTTGGTCGATTATGTTGATAATTTCATATGTCAGTGACATCAATGTTTTTAGGCTCCCTACCAGTCTCAAATCGTCATTTCTTTGCACAGATAAACTTACACAATGAAATTGTAGCATATTCTGCTAACTGTATGATCTCTATAGCTTTATTCTAAAATTGATTAAATAAATGTTTTCCTCATCAATCTACCCACAATACCCCATAATGACATCACAATACCCCATAATGACATCACAATACCCCATAATGACATCACAATACCCCATAATGACATCACAATACCCCATAATGACAAAGTGAAAACTTTTTAATTTATTACAAATAAAAAACAGAAATACAACTGATTGACATACATATTCAGACACTTTGCTATGAGACTCGACATTGAGCTCAGGTACATCCTGTTTCCATTGATCATCCTTGAGATGTTTCTACAACTTGATTGGAGTCCACCTGTGGTAAATTCAACTGATTGGACATGATTTGGAAAGGCACACACCTGTCTATATAAGGTCCCACAGTTGACAGTGCATGTCAGAGCAAAAAACAAGCCATGAGGTCTAAGGAATTCTCCGTAGAGCTGCGAGGCAGGTTTGTGTCAAGGCACAGATCTGGGGAAGGGTACCAAAACATTTCTGCAGCATTGAAGATCCCCAAGAACACAGTGGCCTCCATCACTGTTAAATGGAAGAAGTTTGGAACTACCTCGGCAAAACTGAGCAATCAGGGGGAGAAGGGCTTTTGTCAGGGAGGTGACCCAGAACCCGATGGTCACTCTGACAGAGCTTTAGAGTTCCTCTGTGGAGATGGTAGAACCTTCCAGAAGGACAACCATCTCTGCAGCACTCCACCAATCAGGCCACTCCTCAGTAAAAGGCACAGGACAGACCACTTGGAGTTTGCACAAAATGCACCTAAAGGACTCTCAGACCATGAGAAACAAGATTCTCTGGTCTGATGAAACTAAGATTAAACTCTTTGGCCTGAATGCCAAGCGTCACGTCTGGAGAAAACCTGGCACCTTCCCTACGGTGAAGCATAGGGATAGGGATGTGGGGATGTTTTTCAACGGCAGTGACTGGGAGACTAGTCAGGATCGAGGGAAAGGTGAACGGTGAAAAAGTACAGAGAGATGAAAACCTGCTCCAGAGCACTCAGGACCTCAGACTGGAGTGAAGGTTCACCTTCCAACAGGACAAAGACCCTAAGCACACAGCCAAGAAAACACAGGAGTGGCTTCGGGTCAAGTCTCTGAATGTCCTTGTGTGGCCCCGCCAGAGCTTGGACTTAAACACGAGAGAACATCTCTGGAGAGACCTGTAAATAGCTGTGCAGCGATGCTCCCCATCCAACCTCACAGAGCTTGAGAGGATTTGTAGAGAAAAACGGGGGAAACTCCCCAAATACAGGTGTACCAAGCTTGTAGCGTCATACCCTAGAAGACTGGAGGCTGTAATCAATGCTAAATGTGCTTCAACAAAGTATTGAGTAAAGGATCTGAATCATCTTTTTTTATAATCATTTTTTTAGCAAACATTTCTACAAATCTGTTTTTGCTTTGTCATTATGGGGTATTGTGATGTCATTATGGGGTATTGTGATGTCATTATGGGGTATTGTGTGTAGATTGAGGGATATATATATTTTTTTAAATCACTCCCTGAGAGAGAACAGGGAAGGAGAGGAGAGTGCCTGGAGTGTGTGTGTGTGTGTGTGTGTGTGTGTGTGTGTGTGTGTGTGTGTGTGTGTGTGTGTGTGTGTGTGTGTGTGTGTGTGTGTGTGTGTGTGTGTGTGGATATGGGTGTAGGGCTGGGAAAAATCACCAAAACATAATATCCCAATAGGGCAATAGGGTCATAGGGTCATCATGTATGGACTTGGGCTAGACGTACAGTACGTTCTGGGAAGACATGGGAGGGGAGAGGAGAGGGGGGGTCATAGGGTCATACGCATCATGTATGGACTTGGGCTAGACGTACAGTACGTTCTGGGAAGACATGGGAGGGGAGAGGAGAGGGGGGGTCATAGGGTCATACGCATCATGTATGGACTTGGGCTAGACGTACAGTACGTTCTGGGAAGACATGGGAGGGGAGAGGAGAGGGGGTCATAGGGTCACACGCATCATGTATGGACTTGGGCTAGACGTACAGTACGTTCTGGGAAGACATGGGAGGGGAGAGGAGAGGGGGGTCATAGGGTCATATGCATCATGTATGGACTTGGGCTAGACGTACAGTACGTTCTGGGAAGACATGGGAGGGGAGAGGAGGGGGGGTCATAGGGTCATACGCATCATGTATGGACTTGGGCTAGACGTACAGTACATTCTGGGAAGACATGGGAGGGGAGAGGAGAGGGTCATAGGGTCATACGCATCATGTATGGACTTGGGCTAGACGTACAGTACGTTCTGGGAAGACATGGGAGGGGAGAGGAGAGGGGGGGTCATAGGGTCATAAGCATCATGTATTGGACTTGGGCTAGATGTACAGTACGTTCTGGGAAGACATGGGAGGGGAGAGGGGGTCATAGGGTCATCATGTATGGACTTGGGCTAGACGTACAGTACGTTCTGGGAAGACATGGGAGGGGAGAGGAGAGGGGTGGGTCATAGGGTCATCATGTATGGACTTGGGCTAGACGTACAGTACGTTCTGGGAAGACATGGGAGGAGAGAGGAGAGGAGGGGGTCATAGGGTCATACGCATCATGTATGGACTTGTTACGGGGTCAGGGGAGGGACGTATGGACTTGTTACGTGGGTCAGGGGGGACGTATGGACTTGTTACGGGGTCAGGGGAGGGACGTATGGACTTGTTACGGGGGTCAGGGAGGGACGTATGGACTTGTTACGGGGTCAGGGGAGGGACGTATGGACTTGTTACGGGGTCAGGGGAGGGACGTATGGACTTGTTACAGGGGTCAGGAGAGGGACGTATGGACTTGTTACGGGGGTCAGGGGAGCGACGTATGGACTTGTTACGGGGTCAGGGAGGGACGTATGGACTTGTTACGGGGTCAGGGGAGGGACGTATGGACTTGTTACGGGGTCAGGGGAGGGACGTATGGACTTGTTACAGGGGTCAGGGGAGGGACGTATGGACTTGTTACGGGGTCAGGGAGGGACGTATGGACTTGTTACGGGGTCAGGGGAGGGATGTATGGACTTGTTACGGGGTCAGGGAGGGACGTATGGACTTGTTCCGGGGGTCAGGGGAGGGACGTATGGACTTGTTACGGGGGGTCAGGGGAGGGACGTATGGACTTGTTACGGGGGTCAGGGGAGGGACGTATGGACTTGTTACAGGGGTCAGGGGAGGGACGTATGGACTTGTTACGGGGGTCAGGGGAGGGACGTATGGACTTGTTACAGGGGTCAGGGGAGGGAGGTATGGACTTGTTACAGGGGTCAGGGGAGGGAGGTATGGTACCAGACGTATGTGTCTTGTGTATCCATCTACCCGAACCCCCCCCAAATCATATCCATCAATGGGACGGGCTGCTCTGGCCCGGCGTGGGAAAAATGTTGGCTTCTGTCCCCGCCTATACATCACTCACCACAACAATATTTATTAGGGCAATTTACTGTGTCAATACAGACCTGGTCAGAGTAGGACTGCTGATCTGGGAACAGATCACCCACCAACCCCCCCAGTCCATGTAATATTATTAATTCTGACCTAAAAGGCTAAACTGATCCTAGATCAGCACTCCTACTCCAGGCTGCTTTCTGTGGATGGGCTCCTAGAACTGAGGCAGTGTACCATCAATATATATGTATATATATTTTTTAAGTTACAAAGAGTATTATAATATACAGTTCATACTAAATTAAAAACGTGCATAATGTTTTGTGTTACTCTGCCCCCCCTACCAAAAAAAAAAAACAGATTTTATTACTGCTTTGTTTATTTTGCTCAGCTTCAACCCACATACTTGACATCATTTACAATTTCCTCCTCCCAGATTTTCACAGAGACTACATCCCTCAGAGACTGAATTATAATGATTCATGTCTTATCGATGCATATTACTCTCAGAGACTGAATTACCATGATTCATTCCTTATCAATGCATATTACTCTCACGCCACAGACCCAGCTGGCTTTCCTCTGCCATAGAGCTAATACAATAGAAAGGACATTGGGTTTAAATCTGTGGCAGAAGCGGCCATGTTGCCCGGGTACAGGCCTGATAAGCTAGCTCAAACGCGCTAGTTTCATACTAGTGTAGCTTGTTCTATCTCCACGTCCTCTGTAGACTTCGCCTGTCCTCACAGCACACGACGCCATTGAGTGACCAGCTCCACAGCCAATCGGAAGAGGCCCCGAGGGCAGGAATGGACTGTGGTTGACGTCTGACGTCTGTCCTCAGAACCGTCCCGACACATTCCATGTTCGTTCCACACACAGGAGAGCAGGCGAATGCCTGAAGAGGAGAGAGGAGAGGAGATAGTGGTCAGTCAGTCAGATAACAAAACAGGAGATTACTTGCCTGGTCCCAGACCATAGGAGTTGGCGAGATAGCACAAACTGATCTGGTGTGACCATGCTGAGGGAAGACAACACAAACTGATCTGGTGTGACCAGGCTGAGAGAAGACAACACAAACTGATCTGGTGTGACCAGGCTGAGAGAAGACAACACAAACTGATCTGGTGTGACCAGGCTGAGAGAAGACAACACAAACTGATCTGGTGTGACCAGGCTGAGAGAAGACAACACAAACTGATCTGGTGTGACCAGGCTGAGAGAAGACAACACAAACTGATCTGGTGTGACCAGGCTGAGAGAAGACAGACAAACTGATCTGGTGTGACCAGGCTGAGAGAAGACAACACAAACTGATCTGGTGTGACCAGGCTGAGAGAAGACAACACAAACTGATCTGGTGTGACCAGGCTGAGGGAAGACAACACAAACGGATCTGGTGTGACCAGGCTGAGAGATCAACAACTAGAAAAGCAAAACAAATGGTTGGGCACAAACACATTTCCCAACTATTTTGGCAGCTAACAGAGACTCGACGTTGACGCTAACAAAGACGGGTAGGTTCGAGCTAACAGAGACTGGTCAGTTGGAGCTAACAGACTGGTCAGTTGGAGCTAACAGACTGGTCAGTTGGAGCTAACAGAGACTGGTCAGTTGGAGCTAACAGAGACTGGTCAGTTGGAGCTAACAGACTGGTCAGTTGGAGCTAACAGACTGGTCAGTTGGAGCTAACAGAGACTGGTCAGTTGGAGCTAACAGAGACTGGACGTTGACGCTAACAAAGACGGGTAGGTTCGAGCTAACAGAGACTGGTCAGTTCGAGCTAACAGAGACTGGTCAGTTGGAGCTAACAGAGACTGGTCAGTTCGAGCTAACAGAGACTGGTCAGTTGGAGCTAACAGACTGGTCAGTTCGAGCTAACAGACTGGTCAGTTGGAGTTCACAGACTGGTCAGTTGGAGCTAACAGACTGGTCAGTTGGAGCTAACAGAGACTGGACGTTGACGCTAACAGAGACGGGTCAGTTGGAGCTAACAGACTGGTCAGTTGGAGCTAACAGACTGGTCAGTTGGAGCTAACAGACTGGTCAGTTGGAGCTAACAGACTGGTCAGTTGGAGCTAACAGAATGGTCAGTTGGAGCTAACAGAGACTGGACGTTGACGCTAACAAAGACGGGTAGGTTCGAGCTAACAGAGACTGGTCAGTTGGAGCTAACAGAGACTGGTCAGTTGGAGCTAACAGACTGGTCAGTTCGAGCTAACAGAGACTGGACGTTGACGCTAACAAAGACGGGTAGGTTCGAGCTAACAGAGACTGGATGTTGGAGCTAACAGACTGGTCAGTTGGAGCTAACAGACTGGTCAGTTGGAGCTAACAGACTGGTCAGTTGGAGCTAACAGAGACTGGTCAGTTGGAGCTAACAGACTGGTCAGTTGGAGCTAACAGACTGGTCAGTTGGAGCTAACAGAGACTGGTCAGTTGGAGCTAACAGAGACTGGTCAGTTGGAGCTAACAGACTGGTCAGTTGGAGCTAACAGACTGGTCAGTTGGAGCTAACAGACTGGTCAGTTGGAGCTAACAGAGACTGGTCAGTTGGAGCTAACAGACTGGTCAGTTGGAGCTAACAGACTGGTCAGTTGGAGCTAACAGAGACTGGTCAGTTGGAGCTAACAGAGACTGGTCAGTTGGAGCTAACAGACTGGTCAGTTGGAGCTAACAGAATGGTCAGTTGGAGCTAACAGAGACTGGTCAGTTGGAGCTAACAGAGACTGGTCAGTTGGAGCTAACAGAGACTGGTCAGTTGGAGCTAACAGAGACTGGTCAGTTGGAGCTAACAGACTGGTCAGTTGGAGCTAACAGAGACTGGACGTTGACGCTAACAAAGACGGGTAGGTTCGAGCTAACAGAGACTGGATGTTGGAGCTAACAGACTGGTCAGTTGGAGCTAACAGACTGGTCAGTTGGAGCTAACAGACTGGTCAGTTGGAGCTAACAGAGACTGGTCAGTTGGAGCTAACAGACTGGTCAGTTGGAGCTAACAGACTGGTCAGTTGGAGCTAACAGAGACTGGTCAGTTGGAGCTAACAGAGACTGGTCAGTTGGAGCTAACAGACTGGTCAGTTGGAGCTAACAGACTGGTCAGTTGGAGCTAACAGACTGGTCAGTTGGAGCTAACAGAGACTGGTCAGTTGGAGCTAACAGAGACTGGTCAGTTGGAGCTAACAGACTGGTCAGTTGGAGCTAACAGACTGTTCAGTTGGAGCTAACAGACTGGTCAGTTGGAGCTAACAGAGACTGGATGTTAGAGCTAAAAGACTGGTCAGTTGGAGCTAACAGACTGGTCAGTTGGAGCTAACAGACTGGTCAGTTGGAGCTAACAGACTGGTCAGTTGGAGCTAACAGAGACTGGTCAGTTGGAGCTAACAGACTGGTCAGTTGGAGCTAACAGACTGGTCAGTTGGAGCTAACAGAGACTGGTCAGTTGGAGCTAACAGAGACTGGTCAGTTGGAGCTAACAGACTGGTCAGTTGGAGCTAACAGACTGGTCAGTTGGAGCTAACAGAGACTGGTCAGTTGGAGCTAACAGAGACTGGTCAGTTGGAGCTAACAGAGACTGGTTAGTTGGAGCTAACAGAGACGGGTCAGTTGGAGCTAACAGAGACGGGTCAGTTGGAGCTAACAGACTGGTCAGTTGGAGCTAACAGAGACTGGTCAGTTGGAGCTAACAGAGACTGGTCAGTTGGAGCTAACAGAGACTGGTTAGTTGGAGCTAACAGAGACTGGTCAGTTGGAGCTAACAGAGACTGGACGTTGACGCTAACAGAGACTGGTCAGTTGGAGCTAACAGACTGGTCAGTTGGAGCTAACAGACTGGTCAGTTGGAGCTAACAGAGACTGGTCAGTTGGAGCTAACAGAACAGAGACTGGTCAGTTGGAGCTAACAGACTGGTCAGTTGGAGCTAACAGACTGGTCAGTTGGAGCTAACAGAGACTGGTCAGTTGGAGCTAACAGACTGGTCAGTTGGAGCTAACAGACTGGTCAGTTGGAGCTAACAGAGACTGGTCAGTTGGAGCTAACAGAGACTGGTCAGTTGGAGCTAACAGACTGGTCAGTTGGAGCTAACAGACTGTTCAGTTGGAGCTAACAGACTGGTCAGTTGGAGCTAACAGAGACTGGATGTTAGAGCTAAAAGACTGGTCAGTTGGAGCTAACAGACTGGTCAGTTGGAGCTAACAGACTGGTCAGTTGGAGCTAACAGACTGGTCAGTTGGAGCTAACAGAGACTGGTCAGTTGGAGCTAACAGACTGGTCAGTTGGAGCTAACAGACTGGTCAGTTGGAGCTAACAGAGACTGGTCAGTTGGAGCTAACAGACTGGTCAGTTGGAGCTAACAGACTGGTCAGTTGGAGCTAACAGAGACTGGTCAGTTGGAGCTAACAGAGACTGGTCAGTTGGAGCTAACAGAGACTGGTCAGTTGGAGCTAACAGACTGGTCAGTTGAAGCTAACAGACTGGTCAGTTGGAGCTAACAGAGACTGGTCAGTTGGAGCTAACAGAGACTGGTCAGTTGGAGCTAACAGAGACTGGTCAGTTGGAGCTAACAGACTGGTCAGTTGGAGCTAACAGACTGGTCAGTTGGAGCTAACAGAGACTGGTCAGTTGGAGCTAACAGAGACTGGTCAGTTGGAGCTAACAGAGACTGGTCAGTTGGAGCTAACAGACTGGTCAGTTGGAGCTAACAGACTGGTCAGTTGGAGCTTACAGAGACTGGTCAGTTGGAGCTAACAGAGACGGGTCAGTTGGAGCTAACATACTGGTCAGTTGGAGCTAACAGACTGGTCAGTTGGAGCTAACAGAGACTGGTCAGTTGGAGCTAACAGAGACGGGTCAGTTGGAGCTAACAGACTGGTCAGTTGGAGCTAACAGAGACTGGACATTGACGCTAACAGAGACTGGTCAGTTGGAGCTAACAGAGACTGGTCAGTTGGAGCTAACAGACTGGTCAGTTGGAGCTAACAGAGACTGGTCAGTTGGAGCTAACAGAGACTGGTCAGTTGGAGCTAACAGAGACTGGTCAGTTGGAGCTAACAGACTGGTCAGTTGGAGCTAACAGACTGGTCAGTTGGAGCTAACAGAGACTGGTCAGTTGGAGCAAACAGAGACTGGTCAGTTGGAGCTAACAGACTGGTCAGTTGGAGCTAACAGGACTGGACGTTGGACGCTAACAGAGACTGGTCAGTTGGAGCTAACAGAGACTGGTCAGTTGGAGCTAACAGACTGGTCAGTTGGAGCTAACAGACTGGTCAGTTGGAGCTAACAGACTGGTCAGTTGGAGCTAAGAGACTGGTCAGTTGGAGCTAACAGACTGGTCAGTTGGAGCTAACAGAGACTGGTCAGTTGGAGCTAAAAGACTGGTCAGTTGGAGCTAACAGACTGGTCAGTTGGAGCTAACAGAGACTGGTCATGTTGGAGCTAACAGACTGGTCAGTTGGAGCTAACAGACTGGTCAGTTGGAGCTAACAGAGACTGGTCAGTTGGAGCTAACAGACTGGTCAGTTGGAGCTAACAGAGACTGGTCAGTTGGAGCTAACAGACTGGTCAGTTGGAGCTAACAGACTGGTCAGTTGGAGCTAACAGACTGGTCAGTTGGAGCTAACAGAGACTGGTCAGTTGGAGCTAACAGAGACTGGTCATGTTGGAGCTAACAGACTGGTCAGTTGGAGCTAACAGAGACTGGTCAGTTGAGCTTACAGAGACTGGCCAGTTGGAGCTAACAGAGACTGGTCAGTTGGAGCTAACAGACTGGTCCGTTGGAGCAAACAGAGACTGGTCAGTTGGAGCTAACAGAGACGGGGCAGTTGGAGTAAACAGAGACTGGTCAGTTGGAGCTAACAGAGACTGGTCAGTTGGAGCAAACAGAGACTGGCCAGTTGGAGCTAACATAGACTGGTCAGTTGGAGCAAACAGAGACTGGTCAGTTGGAGCTAACAGACTGGTCAGTTGGAGCTAACAGACTGGTCAGTTGGAGCTAACAGAGACTTCTCAGTTGGAGCTTACAGACTGGTCAGTTGGAGCTAACAGACTGGTCAGTTTGAGCTTACAGAGACTGGCCAGTTGGAGCTAACATAGACTGGTAAGTTGGAGCTAACAGACTGGTCAGTTGGAGCTAACAGAGACTGGACGTTGACGCTAACAGAGACGGGTCAGTTGGAGCTAACAGACTGGTCAGTTGGACCTAACAGACTGGTCAGTTGGAGCTAACAGAGACTGGTCAGTTGGAGCTAACAGACTGGTCAGTTGGAGCTAACAGAGACTGGTCAGTTGGAGCTAACAGAGACTGGTCAGTTGGAGCAAACAGAGACGGGTCAGTTCGAGCTAACAGACTGGTCAGTTGGAGCTAACAGAGACTGGACGTTGACGCTAACAGAGACGGGTCAGTTGGAGCTAACAGAGACTGGTCAGTTGGAGCTAACAGACTGGTCAGTTGGAGCTAACAGACTGGTCAGTTGGAGCTAACAGAATGGTCAGTTGGAGCTTACAGAGACTGGTCAGTTGGAGCTAACAGAGACTGGTCAGTTGGAGCTAACAGAGACTGGTCAGTTGGAGCTAACAGACTGGTCAGTTGGAGCTAACAGACTGGTCAGTTGGAGCTAACAGAGACTGGTCAGTTGGAGCTAACAGAGACTGGTCAGTTGGAGCTAACAGACTGGTCAGTTGGAGCTAACAGACTGGTCAGTTGGAGCTAACAGACTGGTCAGTTGGAGCTAACAGAGACTGGTCAGTTGGAGCTAACAGAGACTGGTCAGTTGGAGCTAACAGAGACTGGTCAGTTGGAGCTAACAGACTGGTCAGTTGGAGCTAACAGAGACTGGTCAGTTGGAGCTAACAGAGACTGGTCAGTTGGAGCTAACAGAGACTGGTCAGTTGGAGCTAACATACTGGTCAGTTGGAGCTAACAGACTGGTCAGTTGGAGCTTACAGAGACTGGTCAGTTGGAGCTAACAGAGACTGGTCAGTTGGAGCTAACAGACTGGTCAGTTGGAGCTAACAGACTGGTCAGTTGGAGCTAACAGAGACTGGTCAGTTGGAGCTAACAGAGACTGGTCAGTTGGAGCTAACAGACTGGTCAGTTGGAGCTAACAGAGACTGGTCAGTTGGAGCTAACAGAGACTGGTCAGTTGGAGCTAACAGAGACTGGTCAGTTGGAGCAAACAGAGTCGGGTGAGTTGGAGCTAACAGACTGGTCAGTTGGAGCTAACAGAGACTGGTCAGTTGGAGCTAACATACTGGTCAGTTGGAGCTAACAGACTGGTCAGTTGGAGCTTACAGAGACTGGTCAGTTGGAGCTAACAGAGACGGGTCAGTTGGAGCTAACATACTGGTCAGTTGGAGCTAACAGACTGGTCAGTTGGAGCTAACAGAGACTGGTCAGTTGGAGCTAACAGAGACGGGTCAGTTGGAGCTAACAGACTGGTCAGTTGGAGCTAACAGAGACTGGACGTTGACGCTAACAGAGACGGGTCAGTTGGAGCTAACACAGACTGGTCAGTTGGAGCTAACAGACTGGTCAGTTGCAGCTAACAGACTGGTCAGTTGGAGCTAACATAGACTGGTCAGTTGGAGCTAACAGAGACTGGTCAGTTGGAGCTAACAGACTGATCAGTAGGAGCTAACAGACTGGTCAGTTGGAGCTAACATAGACTGGTCAGTTGGAGCAAACAGAGACGGGTGAGTTGGAGCTAACAGACTGGTCAGTTGGAGCTAACAGGGACTGGACGTTGACGCTAACAGAGACGGGTCAGTTGGAGCTAACAGAGACTGGTCAGTTGGAGCTAACAGACTGGTCAGTTGGAGCTAACAGAATGGTCAGTTGGAGCTAACAGACTGGTAAATTGGAGCTAAGAGACTGGTCAGTTGGAGCTAACAGACTGGTCAGTTGGAGCTAACAGAGACTGGATGTTGGAGCTAAAAGACTGGTCAGTTGGAGTTAACACACTGGTCAGTTGGAGCTAACAGAGACTGGATGTTGGAACTAACAGACTGGTCAGTTGGAGCTAACAGACTGGTCAGTTGGAGCTAACAGAGACTGGTCAGTTGGAGCTAACAGACTGGTCAGTTGGAGCTAACAGATACTGGTCAGTTGGAGCTAACAGACTGGTCAGTTGGAGCTAACCGACTGGTCAGTTGGAGCTTACAGACTGGTCAGTTGGAGCTAACAGAGACTGGTAAGTTGGAGCTAACAGAGACTGGATGTTGGAGCTAACAGACTGGTCAGTTGGAGCTAACAGAGACTGGTCAGTTTGAGCTTACAGAGACTGGCCAGTTGGAGCTAACAGAGACTGGTAAGTTGGAGCTAACAGACTGGTCCGTTGGAGCAAACAGAGACTGGTCAGTTGGAGCTAACAGAGACGGGGCAGTTGGAGTAAACAGAGACTGGTCAGTTGGAGCTAACAGAGACTGGTCAGTTGGAGCAAACAGAGACTGGCCAGTTGGAGCTAACATAGACTGGTCAGTTGGAGCAAACAGAGACTGGTCAGTTGGAGCCAGCAGACTGGTCAGTTGCAGCTAACAGACTAGTCAGTTGGAGCTAACAGAGACTTCTCAGTTGGAGCTTACAGACTGGTCAGTTGGAGCTAACAGACTGGTCAGTTTGAGCTTACAGAGACTGGCCAGTTGGAGCTAACATAGACTGGTAAGTTGGAGCTAACAGACTGGTCAGTTGGAGCTAACAGAGACTGGACGTTGACGCTAACAGAGACGGGTCAGTTGGAGCTAACAGACTGGTCAGTTGGACCTAACAGACTGGTCAGTTGGAGCTAACAGAGACTGGTCAGTTGGAGCTAACAGACTGGTCAGTTGGAGCTAACAGAGACTGGTCAGTTGGAGCTAACAGAGACTGGTCAGTTGGAGCAAACAGAGACGGGTCAGTTCGAGCTAACAGACTGGTCAGTTGGAGCTAACAGAGACTGGACGTTGACGCTAACAGAGACGGGTCAGTTGGAGCTAACAGAGACTGGTCAGTTGGAGCTAACAGACTGGTCAGTTGGAGCTAACAGACTGGTCAGTTGGAGCTAACAGAATGGTCAGTTGGAGCTTACAGAGACTGGTCAGTTGGAGCTAACAGAGACTGGTCAGTTGGAGCTAACAGAGACTGGTCAGTTGGAGCTAACAGACTGGTCAGTTGGAGCTAACAGACTGGTCAGTTGGAGCTTACAGAGACTGGTCAGTTGGAGCTAACAGAGACTGGTCAGTTGGAGCTAACATACTGGTCAGTTGGAGCTAACAGACTGGTCAGTTGGAGCTAACAGACTGGTCAGTTGGAGCTTACAGAGACTGGTCAGTTGGAGCTAACAGAGACTGGTCAGTTGGAGCTAACAGAGACTGGTCAGTTGGAGCTAACAGACTGGTCAGTTGGAGCTAACAGAGACTGGTCAGTTGGAACTAACAGAGACTGGTCAGTTGGAGCTAACATAAGACTGGTCAGTTGGAGCTAACATACTGGTCAGTTGGAGCTAACAGACTGGTCAGTTGGAGCTTAACAGAGACTGGTCAGTTGGAGCTAACAGAGACTGGTCAGTTGGAGCTAACATACTGGTCAGTTGGAGCTAACAGACTGGTCAGTTGGAGCTAACAGAGACTGGTCAGTTGGAGCTAACAGAGACTGGTCAGTTGGAGCTAACAGACTGGTCAGTTGGAGCTAACATAGACTGGTCAGTTGGAGCTAACAGAGACTGGTCAGTTGGAGCTAACAGAGACTGGTCAGTTGGAGCAAACAGAGACGGGTGAGTTGGAGCTAACAGACTGGTCAGTTGGAGCTAACAGAGACTGGACGTTGACGCTAACAGAGACGGGTCAGTTGGAGCTAACAGAGACTGGTCAGTTGGAGCTAACAGACTGGTCAGTTGGAGCTAACAGACTGGTCAGTTGGAGCTAACAGAATGGTCAGTTGGAGCTAACAGACTGGTAAATTGGAGCTAAGAGACTGGTCAGTTGGAGCTAACAGACTGGTCAGTTGGAGCTAACAGAGACTGGATGTTGGAGCTAAAAGACTGGTCAGTTGGAGCTAACAGACTGGTCAGTTGGAGCTAACAGATACTGGTCAGTTGGAGCTAACAGACTGGTCAGTTGGAGCTAACCGACTGGTCAGTTGGAGCTTACAGACTGGTCAGTTGGAGCTAACAGAGACTGGTAAGTTGGAGCTAACAGACTGGTCAGTTGGAGATAACAGACTGGTCAGTTGGAGTTCACAGACTGGTCAGTTGGAGCTAACAGACTGGTCAGTTGGAGCTAACAGAGACTGGATGTTGGAGCTAACAGACTGGTCAGTTGGAGCTAACAGAGACTGGTCAGTTTGAGCTTACAGAGACTGGCCAGTTGGAGCTAACAGAGACTGGTAAGTTGGAGCTAACAGACTGGTCCGTTGGAGCAAACAGAGACTGGTCAGTTGGAGCTAACAGAGACTGGTCAGTTGGAGTAAACAGAGACTGGTCAGTTGGAGCTAACAGAGACTGGTCAGTTGGAGCAAACAGAGACTGGCCAGTTGGAGCTAACATAGACTGGTCAGTTGGAGCAAACAGAGACTGGTCAGTTGGAGCTAACAGACTGGTCAGTTGGAGCTAACAGACTAGTCAGTTGGAGCTAACAGAGACTTTTCAGTTGGAGCTTACAGACTGGTCAGTTGGAGCTAACAGACTGGTCAGTTTGAGCTTACAGAGACTGGCCAGTTGGAGCTAACATAGACTGGTAAGTTGGAGCTAACAGACTGGTCAGTTGGAGCTAACAGAGACTGGTCAGTTTAACAGACTGGAGTTGGGCAGTTGGAACTAACAGACTGGTCAGTTGGAGCTAACAGACTGGTCAGTTGGAGCTAACAGAGACTGGTCAGTTGGAGCTAACAGACTGGTCAGTTGGAGCTAACAGAGACTGGTCAGTTGGAGCTAACAGAGACTGGTCAGTTGGAGCAAACAGAGACTGGTCAGTTGGAGCTAACAGACTGGTCAGTTGGAGCTAACAGAGACTGGGTCAGTTGGAGCTAACAGAGACTGGTTCAGTTGGAGCTAACAGAGACTGGTCAGTTGGAGCTAACAGACTGGTCAGTTGGAGCTAACAGACTGGTCAGTTGGAGCTAACAGAGACTGGTCAGTTGGAGCTAACAGACTGGTAAATTGGAGCTAACAGAGACTGGTCAGTTGGAGGTAACAGACTGGTCAGTTGGAGCTAATAGAGACTGGTCAGTTGGAGCTAACAGACTGGTCAGTTGGAGCTAACAGACTGGTCAGTTGGAGCTAACAGAGACTGGTCAGTTGGAGCTAACAGACTGGTCAGTTGGAGCTAACAGACTGGTCAGTTGGAGCTAACAGACTGGTCAGTTGGAGCTAACAGAGACTGGTCAGTTGGAGCTAACAGAGACTGGTCAGTTGGAGCTAACAGACTGGTCAGTTGGAGCTAACAGACTGGTCAGTTGGAGCTAAGAGACTGGTCAGTTGGAGCTAACAGACTGGTCAGTTGGAGCTAACAGAGACTGGATGTTGGAGCTAAAAGACTGGTCAGTTGGAGCTAACAGACTGGTCAGTTGGAGCTAACAGAGACTGGTCAGTTGGAGCTAACAGACTGGTCAGTTGGAGCTAACAGATACTGGTCAGTTGGAGCTAACAGACTGGTCAGTTGGAGCTAACCGACTGGTCAGTTGGAGCTTACAGACTGGTCAGTTGGAGCTAACAGAGACTGGTAAGTTGGAGCTAACAGACTGGTCAGTTGGAGATAACAGACTGGTCAGTTGGAGTTCACAGACTGGTCAGTTGGAGCTAACAGACTGGTCAGTTGGAGCTAACAGAGACTGGATGTTGGAGCTAACAGACTGGTCAGTTGGAGCTAACAGAGACTGGTCAGTTTGAGCTTACAGAGACTGGCCAGTTGGAGCTAACAGAGACTGGTAAGTTGGAGCTAACAGACTGGTCCGTTGGAGCAAACAGAGACTGGTCAGTTGGAGCTAACAGAGACGGGGCAGTTGGAGTAAACAGAGACTGGTCAGTTGGAGCTAACAGAGACTGGTCAGTTGGAGCAAACAGAGACTGGCCAGTTGGAGCTAACATAGACTGGTCAGTTGGAGCAAACAGAGACTGGTCAGTTGGAGCTAACAGACTGGTCAGTTGGAGCTAACAGACTAGTCAGTTGGAGCTAACAGAGACTTTTCAGTTGGAGCTTACAGACTGGTCAGTTGGAGCTAACAGACTGGTCAGTTTGAGCTTACAGAGACTGGCCAGTTGGAGCTAACATAGACTGGTAAGTTGGAGCTAACAGACTGGTCAGTTGGAACTAACAGACTGGTCAGTTGGACCTAACAGACTGGTCAGTTGGAGCTAACAGAGACTGGTCAGTTGGAGCTAACAGACTGGTCAGTTGGAGCTAACAGAGACTGGTCAGTTGGAGCTAACAGAGACTGGTCAGTTGGAGCAAACAGAGACGGGTCAGTTCGAGCTAACAGACTGGTCAGTTGGAGCTAACAGAGACTGGACGTTGACGCTAACAGAGACGGTTCAGTTGGAGCTAACAGAGACTGGTCAGTTGGAGCTAACAGACTGGTCAGTTGGAGCTAACAGACTGGTCAGTTGGAGCTAACAGAATGGTCAGTTGGAGCTAACAGACTGGTAAATTGGAGCTAAGAGACTGGTCAGTTGGAGGTAACAGACTGGTCAGTTGGAGCTAATAGAGACTGGATGTTGGAGCTAACAGACTGGTCAGTTGGAGCTAACAGACTGGTCAGTTGGAGCTAACAGAGACTGGATGTTGGAGCTAACAGACTGGTCAGTTGGAGCTAACAGACTGGTCAGTTGGAGCTAACAGAGACTGGATGTTGGAGCTAACAGACTGGTCAGTTGGAGCTAACAGAGACTGGTCAGTTTGAGCTTACAGAGACTGGCCAGTTGGAGCTAACAGAGACTGGTAAGTTGGAGCTAACAGACTGGTCCGTTGGAGCAAACAGAGACTGGTCAGTTGGAGCTAACAGAGACTGGTCAGTTGGAGCTAACAGACTGGTCAGTTGGAGCTAACAGACTGGTCCGTTGGAGCAAACAGAGACTGGTCAGTTGGAGCTAACAGAGACTGGTCAGTTGGAGCTAACAGACTGGTCAGTTGGAGTAAACAGAGACTGATCAGCTGGAGCTAACAGAGACTGGTCAGTTGGAGCAAACAGAGACTGGCCAGTTGGAGCTAACAGAGACTGGTCAGTTGGAGCAAACAGAGACTGGCCAGTTGGAGCAAACAGAGACGGGGCAGTTGGAGCAAACAGAGACTGGCCAGTTGGAGCAAACAGAGACGGGGCAGTTGGAGCAAACAGAGACTGGTCAGTTCGAGCTAACAGAGACTGGTCAGTTGGAGCTAACAGACTGGTCAGTTCGAGCTAACAGACTGGACGTTGACGCTAACAAAGACGGGTAGGTTCGAGCTAACAGAGACTGGATGTTGGAGCTAACAGACTGGTCAGTTGGAGCTAACAGACTGGTCAGTTGGAGCTAACAGAGACTGGTCAGTTGGAGCTAACAGACTGGTCAGTTGGAGCTAACAGACTGGTCAGTTGGAGCTAACAGAGACTGGTCAGTTGGAGCTAACAGAGACTGGTCAGTTGGAGCTAACAGACTGGTCAGTTGGAGCTAACAGACTGGTCAGTTGGAGCTAACAGAGACTGGTCAGTTGGAGCTAACAGACTGGTCAGTTGGAGCTAACAGACTGGTCAGTTGGAGCTAACAGAGACTGGTCAGTTGGAGCTAACAGAGACTGGTCAGTTGGAGCTAACAGACTGGTCAGTTGGAGCTAACAGACTGGTCAGTTGGAGCTAACAGACTGGTCAGTTGGAGCTAACAGAGACTGGATGTTAGAGCTAAAAGACTGGTCAGTTGGAGCTAACAGAGACTGGTCAGTTGGAGCTAACAGACTGGTCAGTTGGAGCTAACAGACTGGTCAGTTGGAGCTAACAGACTGGTCAGTTGGAGCTAACAGACTGGTCAGTTGGAGCTAACAGAGACTGGTCAGTTGGAGCTAACAGACTGGTCAGTTGGAGCTAACAGACTGGTCAGTTGGAGCTAACAGAGACTGGTCAGTTGGAGCTAACAGAGACTGGTCAGTTGGAGCTAACAGAGACGGGGCAGTTGGAGTAAACAGAGACTGGTCAGTTGGAGCTAACAGAGACTGGTCAGTTGGAGCAAACAGAGACTGGCCAGTTGGAGCTAACATAGACTGGTCAGTTGGAGCAAACAGAGACTGGTCAGTTGGAGCTAACAGACTGGTCAGTTGGAGCTAACAGACTAGTCAGTTGGAGCTAACAGAGACTTTTCAGTTGGAGCTTACAGACTGGTCAGTTGGAGCTAACAGACTGGTCAGTTTGAGCTTACAGAGACTGGCCAGTTGGAGCTAACAGACTGGTCCATTGGAGCAAACAGAGACTGGTCAGTTGGAGCTAACAGAGACGGGGCAGTTGGAGTAAACAGAGACTGGTCAGTTGGAGCTAACAGAGACTGGTCAGTTGGAGCAAACAGAGACTGGTCAGTTGGAGCTAACAGACTGGTCAGTTGGAGCAAACAGAGACTGGTCAGTTGGAGCTAACAGACTGGTCAGTTGGAGCTAACAGAGACTGGTCAGTTGGAGCTAACAGAGACTTTTCAGTTGGAGCTAACAGACTGGTCAGTTGGAGCTAACAGACTGGTCAGTTGGAGCTTACAGAGACTGGCCAGTTGGAGCTAACATAGACTGGTAAGTTGGAGCTAACAGACTGGTCAGTTGGAGCTAACAGACTGGTCAGTTGGAGCTAACAGACTGGTCAGTTGGAGCTAACAGAGACTGGTCAGTTGGAGCTAACAGACTGGTCAGTTGGAGCTAACAGAGACTGGTTAGTTGGAGCTAACAGAGACGGGTCAGTTGGAGCTAACAGAGACGGGTCAGTTGGAGCTAACAGACTGGTCAGTTGGAGCTAACAGAGACTGGACATTGACGCTAACAGAGACTGGTCAGTTGGAGCTAACAGAGACTGGTCAGTTGGAGCTAACAGACTGGTCAGTTGGAGCTAACAGAGACTGGTCAGTTGGAGCTAACAGAGACTGGTCAGTTGGAGCTAACAGACTGGTCAGTTGGAGCTAACAGACTGGTCAGTTGGAGCTAACAGACTGGTCAGTTGGAGCTTAGAGACTGGTCAGTTGGAGCTAACAGACTGGTCAGTTGGAGCTAACAGACTGGTCAGTTGGAGCTAACAGAGACTGGTCAGTTGGAGCTAACAGACTGGTCAGTTGGAGCTAACAGACTGGTCAGTTGGAGCTAACAGAGACTGGTCAGTTGGAGCTAACAGACTGGTCAGTTGGAGCTAACAGAGACTGGTCAGTTTGAGCTTACAGAGACTGGTCAGTTGGAGCTAACAGAGACTGGTAAGTTGGAGCTAACAGACTGGTCCGTTGGAGCAAACAGAGACTGGTCAGTTGGAGCTAACAGAGACTGGTCAGTTGGAGCTAACAGACTGGTCAGTTGGAGCTAACAGACTGGTCCGTTGGAGCAAACAGAGACTGGTCAGTTGGAGCTAACAGAGACTGGTCAGTTGGAGCTAACAGACTGGTCAGTTGGAGTAAACAGAGACTGATCAGTTGGAGCTAACAGAGACTGGTCAGTTGGAGCTAACAGAGACTGGCCAGTTGGAGCTAACAGAGACTGGTCAGTTGGAGCTAACAAGACTGGTCAGTTGGAGCTAACAGAGACTGGTCAGTTGGAGCTAACAGAGACTGGTCAGTTGGAGCTAACAGAGACTGGTCAGTTGGAGCTAACAGAGACTGGTCAGTTGGAGCTAACAGACTGGTCAGTTGGAGCTAACAGAGACTGGTCAGTTGGAGCTAACAGACTGGTCAGTTGGAGCTAACTAACAGACAGACTGGACTGGTCAGTTGGAGCTAACAAAGACTGGTGGTTGGAGCTAACAGAGACTGGTGTTGGAGCTAACAGACTGGTCAGTTGGAGCTAACAGACTGGTCAGTTGGACTAACAGAGACTGGTCAGTTGGAGCTAACAGAGACTGGTGACTTCAGGAGCTAACAGACTGGTCAGTTGGAGCTAACAGAGACTGGTCAGTTGGAGCTAACAGAGACTGGTCAGTTGGAGCTAACAGACTGGTCAGTTGGAGCTAACAGAGACTGGTCAGTTGAGCTAACAGAGACTGGTCAGTTGGAGCTAACAGAGGTCAGTTGGAGCTAAACAGAGACTGGTCAGTTGGAGCTAACAGACTGGTCAGTTGGAGCTAACAGAGACTGGTCAGTTGAGTTGGAGCTAACAGACTGGTCAGTTGGAGCTAACACTGGAGACTGGTCAGTTGGAGCTAACAGACTGGTCAGTTGGAGCTAACAGAGACTGGTCAGTTGGAGCTAACAGAGACTGGTCAGTTGGAGCTAACAGACTGGTCAGTTGGAGCTAACAGACTGGTCAGTTGGAGCTAACAGAGACTGGTCAGTTGGAGCTAAACAGACTAACAGAGACTGGTCAGTTGGAGCTAACAGAGACTGGTCAGTTGGAGCTAACAGAGACTGGTCAGTTGGAGCTGGTCAGTTAACAGAGACTGGTCAGTTGGAGCTAACAGACTGGTCAGTTGGAGCAAACAGACTGGTCAGTTGAGCTAACAGACTGGTCAGTTGGAGCTAACAGACTGGTCAGTTGGAGCTAACAGACTGGTCAGAGCTGGTCAGTTGGAGCTAACAGAGACTGGTCAGTTGGAGCTAACAGACTGGTCAGTTGGAGCTAACAGAGACTGGTCAGTTGGAGCTAGTTGGAGCTAACAGACTGGTCAGTTGGAGCTAACAGAGACTGGTCAGTTGGAGCTAACAGACTGGTCAGTTGGAGCTAACAGAGACTGGTCAGTTGAGCTAACAGACTGGGACTGGTCAGTTGGAGCTACACAGACTGGTCAGTTGGAGCTAACAGAGACTGGTCAGTTGGAGCTAACAGACTGGTCAGTTGGAGCTAACAGAGACTGGTCAGTTGGAGCTAACAGACTGGTCAGTTGGAGCTAACAGAGACTGGTCAGTTGGAGCTAACAGAACAGTTGGAGCTAACAGACTGGTCAGTTGGAGCTAACAGACTGGTCAGTTGGAGACTGGTCAGTTGGAGCTAACAGACTGGTCAGTTGAGCTAACAGACTGGTCAGTTGGAGTTGGAGCTAACAGACTGGTCAGTTGGAGCTAACAACAGAGACTGGTCAGTTGGAGCTAACAGACTGGTCAGTTGGAGCTAACAGACTGGTCAGTTGAACAGAGACTGGTCAGTTGGAGCTAACAGTTGGAGCTAACAGACTGGTCAGTTGGAGCTAACAGACTGGTCAGTTGGAGAGACTGGTCAGTTGGAGCTAACAGAGACTGGTCAGTTGGAGCTAACAGACTGGTCAGTTGGAGCTAACAGAGACTGGTCAGTTGGAGCTAACAGACTGGTCAGTTGGAGAGACTGGTCAGTTGGAGCTAACAGACTGGTCAGTTGGAGCTAACAGAGACTGGTCAGTTGGAGCTAACAGACTGGTCAGTTGGAGCTAACAACAGAGACTGGTCAGTTGGAGCTAACAGAGACTGGTCAGTTGGAGCTAACAGAGACTGGTCAGTTGGAGCTAACAGAGACTGGTCAGTTGGAGCTAACAGAGACTGGTCAGTTGGAGCTAACAGACTGGTCAGTTGGAGCTAACAGAGACTGGTCAGTTGGAGCTAACAGAGACTGGTCAGTTGGAGCTAACAGACTGGTCAGTTGGAGCTAACAGACTGGTCAGTTGGAGCTAACAGAGACTGGTCAGTTGGAGCTGGAGCTAACAGACTGGGTTCAGTTGGAGCTAACAGAGACTGGTCAGTTGGAGCTAACAGACTGGTCAGTTGGAGCTAACAGACTGGTCAGTTGGAGAGACTGAGCTAACAGAGACTGGTCAGTTGGAGCAGTTAACAACAGACTGGTCAGTTGGAGCTAACAGAGACTGGTGTTAGAGAGACTGGTCAGTTGGAGCTAACAGAGACTGGTCAGTTGGAGCTAACAGACTGGTCAGTTGAGCTAACAGAGACTGGTCTAACAGACTGGTCAGTTGGAGCTACACAGACTGGTCAGTTGGAGCTAACAGACTGGTCAGTTGCTAACAGACTGGTCAGTTGGAACAGACTGGTCAGTTGGAGCTAACAGAGACTGGACTGACTGGTCAGTTGGAGCTAAAAGACTGGTCAGTTGGTCAGTTGGAGCTAACAGACTGGTCAGTTGGAGCTAACAGAGACTGGTCAGTTGGAGCTAACAGACTGGTCAGTTGGAGCTAACAGACTGGTCAGTTGGAGCTAACAGAGACTGGTCAGTTGGAGCCTGGTAACAGAGACTGGTCAGTTGGAGCTAACAGAGACTGGTCAGTTGGAGCTAACAGAGACTGGTCAGTTGGAGCTAACAGACAGTTGGAGAGACTGGTCAGTTGGAGCTAACAGAGACTGGTCAGTTGGAGCTAACAGAGACTGGTCAGTTGGAGCTAACAGACTGGTCAGTTGGAGCTAACAGAGACTGGTCACTGGTTGGAGCTAACAGAGACTGGTCAGTTGGAGCAGAGACTAACAGACTGGTCAGAGTCAGTTGGAGCTCAAGCTAACAGAGACTGGTCAGTTGGAGCTAACAGAGACTGGTCAGTTGGAGCTAACAGTCAGTTGGACTGGTCAGTTGGAGCTAACAGAGACTGGTCAGTTGGAGCTAACAGAGACTGGTCAGTTGGAGCTAACAGACTGGTCAGAGCTAACAGACTGGAGCTAACAGACTGGTCAGTTGGAGCTAAGAGACTGGTCAGTTGGAGCTAACAGACTGGGTCAGTTGGAGCTAACAGACTGGTCAGTTGGAGCTAACAGAGACTGGTCAGTTGGAGCTAACAGAGACTGGTCAGTTGAGTCAACAGACTGGTCAGTTGGAGCTAACAGACTGGACTGGAGCTAACAGACTGGTCAACAGACTGGTCAGTTGAGAGACTGGTCAGTTGGAGCTAACAGAGACTGGTCAGTTGGAGCTAACAGAGACTGGTCAGTTGGACTGGCTGGAACAGACTGGTCAGTTGGAGCTAACAGACTGGTCAGTTGGAGCTAACAGACTGGTCAGTTGGAGCTCAAGCTAACAGAGACTGGTCAGTTGGAGCTAACAGAGACTGGTCAGTTGGAGCTAACAGACTGGACTGGAGGAGTTGGCTAACAGACTTGGAGCTAACAGACTGGTCAGTTGGAGCTAACAGACTGGTCAGTTGGAGCTAACAGAGACTGGTCAGTTGGAGCTAACAGAGACTGGTCAGTTGGAGCAAACAGACTGGTCAGTTGGAGCTAAACAGTTGGAGACTGGTCAGTTGGAGCTAACAGAGACTGGTCAGTTGGAGCTAACAGAGACTGGTCAGTTGGAGCTAACAGACTGGTCAGTTGGAGCTAACATAGACTGGTAAGTGGAGCAGTTGGAGCTAACAGACTAACAGAGACTGGTCAGTTGGAGCTAACAGACTGGTCAGTTGGAGCTAACAGACTGGTCAGTTGGAGCTAACAGAGACTGGTCAGTTAGAGCTAACAGACTGGTCAGTTGGAGCTAACAGACTGGTCAGTTGGAGCTAACAGAGACTGGTCAGTTGCTAACAGAGCTAACAGACTGGTCAGTTGGAGCTAACAGACTGGTCAGTTGGAGCTAACAGACTGGTCAGTTGGAGCTAACCAACAGACTGGTCAGTTGGAGCTAACAGACTGGTCAGTTGGAGCTAACAGACTGGTCAGTTGGAGCTAACAGACTGGTCAGTTGGAGCTAACAGAGACTGGTCAGTTGGAGCTAACAGACTGGTCAGTTGGAGCTAACAGACTGGTCAGTTGGAGCAAACAGAGACTGGTCAGAGAGTCAGTTGGAGCTGTTCAGCTGGAGACTGGTCAGTTGGAGCTAACAGAGACTGGTCAGTTGGAGCTAACAGAGACAGACAGACTGGTCAGTTGGAGCTAACAGACAGACTGGTCAGTTGGAGCTAACAGACTGGTCAGTTGGAGCTAACAGAGACTGGTCAGTTGGAGCTAACAGAGACTGGTCAGTTGGAGCTAACAGACTGGTCAGTTGCTAACAGACTGGCTAACAGACTGGTCAGTTGGAGCTAACAGACTGGTCAGTTGGAGCTAACAGACTGGTCAGTTGGAGCTAACAGACTGGTCAGTTGGAGCTAACAGACTGGTCAGTTGGAGCTAACAGACTGGTCAGTTGGAGCTAACAGAGACTGGTCAGTTGGAGCTAACAGAGACTGGTCAGTTGGAGCTAACAGACTGGTCAGTTGGAGCTAACAGACTGGTCAGTTGGAGCTAACAGAGACTGGTCAGTTGGAGCTAACAGAACAGAGACAGAGACTGGTCAGTTGGAGCTAACAGAGACTGGTCAGTTGGAGCTAACAGACTGGTCAGTTGGAGCTAACAGACTGGTCAGTTGGACTGGCTAACAGAGACTGGTCAGTTGGAGCTAACAGACTGGTCAGTTGGAGCTAACAGAGACTGGTCAGTTGGAGCTAACAGAGACTGGTCAGTTGGAGCTAACAGACTGGTCAGTTGGAGCTAACAGAGACTAACAGACTGGTCAGTTGAGCTAACAGAGACTGGTCAGACAGTTGGAGCTAACAGACTGGTCAGTTGGAGCTAACAGACTGGTCAGTTGGAGCTAACAGACTGGTCAGTTGGAGCTAACAGAGACTGGTCAGTTGAGCTAACAGACTGGTCAGTTGGAGCTAACAGACTGGTCAGTTGGAGCTAACAGACTGGTCAGTCAGTTGGAGCTAACAGACTGGTCAGTTGGAGCTAACAGACTGGTCAGTTGGAGCTAACAGAGACTGTTGAGCTAACAGAGACGGGTAACAGAGACTGGTCAGTTCAGAGCTAACAGAGACTGGTCAGTTGGAGCTAACAGACTGGTCAGTTAGTTGGAGTTGGTTAGTTAACAGACTCAGTTCAGTTGGAGCTGGTCAGTTACAACACTAGTTGGACTGGTCAGTTGGATACAACACTAGTTGGTTATACACTGGTCAGTTGAGCCAGACTGGTTATACAACACTAGTTTGTTATACAACACTAGTTGGTTATACACACTAGTTGGTTGTTGGTTGGAGCTAACAGACTGGTCAGTTGGACAACACTAGTTGGTTATCACTAGTTGGTTGGAGTTGGGTTATACCACTAGTTGGTAGTCAGTTATACAACACTAGTTGGTTATACAACACTAGTTGGTAGTTGGTTATCAGTTGGAGCTAACACTAGTTGGTTATACAACACTAGTTGGTAGTTGACTGGTCAGTTGGAGCTAACAACAGACTGTTATACAGAGACTGGTCACTAGTAGTTACAACAGACAGTTGGTTGCTGGAGTTGGTTAACAGACCACTGGTACAACACTAGTTGGTTGTTGGTTAGCTACAGACAGACTGGTTGGTTGTTGGTTAACAGAGACTGGTCAGTTGGTAACAGACTGTTGGAGCTAACAGAGACCACTAGTTGGTTATACTAGTTGGTTATACAACACTACTGGTCAGTTGGAGCTAACAACACTGGAGTTGGAGCTAACAGTTGGTTATACACCAGTTGGTTATACAACAGCTAGACTTGGAGCAGTTATACACCACTAGTTGGTAACAGACTGGGTCAGTTGGGCTAACAGACTTATACAACACTAGTTGGTCAGTTGCTTATACACCACTAGTTGGTAGTTGGTTATACACCACTAGTTGGTAGTTGCTTATACACCACTAGTTGGTAGTCGGTTATACAACACTAGTTGGTAGTGGCAGTTATACAGACAGTTGGTAGTGGAGCTAACAGACTGGTATGACTCAGTTAGTAGACTGGTCAGTTGGTCAGCTTATAGCTAACAGACTGGTCACTAGTTGGAGTTGGAGCTTATACACAGAGACTAGTTGGTAGACTGCAGTTGGATACACCACTAGTTGGTAGTTGGTTATACACTGGTCACTAACAGAGAGTTGGTTATACATCACTAGCCAGTTTATACAACACTAGTTGGTAGTTGGTTATACAGAGACCACTAGTTGGTTATACATCACTAGACTGGTTATACTAACGCACTGGTCAGTTGGAGCTAACTAGTTGGTCAGTTGGTTAGCTACAGAGACTGGTCAGTTGGAGCTAACAGACTGGTACAACACTAGTTGGTAGTTGGTTATACACCACTAGTTGGTTATACAACACTAGTTGGTAGTTGATTATACAACACTAGTTGGAGTTAACAGAGACTGGTCAGTTGGTTAACAGAGACTAGTTGGTTATACAGACTGGTCTGTCAGTTATACATCACTGGTTGGTTATACATCACTGGTCAGTTGAGCTAACAGAGACTCAGTTGGTTATACATCACTGGTAGTTGTTATACATCACAAACAGACTGGTCAGTTGGTTATACAGCTAAGAGACTAACAGTTGGTTATAGACTGGTCAGTTGGAGCTAACAGAGACTTGGAGCTAAAAGACTGGTCAGTTGGAGCTAACAGAGACAGAGCTAACAGAGACGGGTCAGTTGGAGCTAACAGACTGGTCAGTTGAGCTAACAGACTGGTCACTGGTCAGTTGGAGCTAACAGAGACTGGTCAGTTGGAGCTAACAGAGACTGGTCAGTTGGAGCTAACAGACTGGTCAGTTGGAGCTAACAGACTGGTCAGTTGGAGCTGGTAACAGAGACTGGTCAGTTGGAGCTAACAGAGACTGGTCAGTTGGAGCTAACAGACTGGTCAGTTGGAGCTAACAGACTGGTCAGTTGGAGCTAACAGACTGGTCAGTTGGAGCTAACAGAGACTGGTCAGTTGGAGCTAACAGACTGGTCAGTTGGAGCTAACAGAGACTGGTCAGTTGGAGCTAACAGAGACTGGTCAGTTGGAGCTAACAGACTGGTCAGTTGGAGCTAACAGACTGGTCAGTTGGAGCTAACAGACTGGTCAGTTGGAGCTAACAGACTGGTCAGTTGGAGCTAACAGACTGGTCAGTTACTGGTCAGTTGGAGCTAAGAGACTGGGGTTGGAGCTAACATACTGGTCAGTTGGAGCTAACAGACTGGTCAGTTGGCTAACAGACTGGTCAGTTGGACACAGAGACTGGTCAGTTGGAGCTAACAGAGACTGGTCAGTTGGAGCTAGACAGTTGGAGCTAACAGAGACGGGTCAGTTGGAGCTAACAGAGACGGGTCAGTTGGAGCTAACAGAGACTGGTCAGTTGGAGCTAACAGACTGGTCAGTTGGAGCTAACAGACTGGTCAGTTGGAGCTAACAGAGACTGGTCAGTTGGAGCTAACAGACTGGTCAGTTGGAGCTAACAGACTGGTCAGTTGGAGCTAACAGACTGGTCAGTTGGAGCTAACAGAGACTGGTCAGTTGGAGCTAACAGACTGGTCAGTTGGAGCTAACAGACTGGTCAGTTGGAGCTAACAGACTGGTCAGTTGGAGCTAACAGAGACTGGTCAGTTGGAGCTAACAGACTGGTCAGTTGGAGCTAACAGACTGGTCAGTTGGAGCTAACAGACTGGTCAGTTGGAGCTAACAGAGACGGGTCAGTTGGAGCTAACAGAGACTGGTCAGTTGGAGCTAACAGAGACTGGTCAGTTGGAGCTAACATACTGGTCAGTTGGAGCTAACAGACTGGTCAGTTGGAGCTAACAGACTGGTCAGTTGGAGCTAACACAGACGGGTCAGTTGGAGCTAACAGACTGGTCAGTTGGAGCTAACAGAGACTGGACGTTGACGCTAACAGAGACGGGTGAGTTGGAGCTAACATACTGGTCAGTTGGAGCTTACAGACTGGTCAGTTGGAGCTAACAGACTGGTCAGTTGGAGCTAACAGACTGGTCAGTTGGAGCTAACAGACTGGTCAGTTGGAGCTAACATACTGGTCAGTTGGAGCTAACAGACTGGTCAGTTGGAGCTAACATACTGGTCAGTTGGAGCTAACAGACTGGTCAGTTGGAGCTAACAGACTGGTCAGTTGGAGCTAACAGAGACTGGACGTTGACGCTAACAGAGACGGGTCAGTTGGAGCTAACAGAGACTGGTCAGTTGGAGCTAACAGACTGGTCAGTTGGAGCTAACAGACTGGTCAGTTATACACCACTAGTTGGTAGTTGGTTATACAACACTAGTTGGTTATACACCACTAGTTGGTAGTTGGTTATACAACACTAGTTGGTTATACAACACTAGTTGGTAGTTGGTTATACACCACTAGTTGGTTATACAACACTAGTTGGTTATACACCACTAGTTGGTTATACAACACTAGTTTGTTATACAACACTAGTTGGTTATACACCACTAGTTGGTTGTTGGTTATACAACACTAGTTGGTTATACACCACTAGTTGGTAGTTGGTTATACAACCACTAGTTGGTTATACACCACTAGTTGGTAGTTGGTTATACAACACTAGTTGGTTATACAACACTAGTTGGTAGTTGGTTATACACCACTAGTTGGTTATACAACACTAGTTGGTTATACACCACTAGTTGGTTATACAACACTAGTTGGTAGTTGATTATACACCACTAGTTGGTTATACAACACTAGTTGGTTGTTGGTTATACAACACTAGTTGGTAGTGGGTTATACAACACTAGTTGGTAGTTGGTTATACACCACTAGTTGGTTATACAACACTAGTTGGTTGTTGGTTATACAACACTAGTTGGTTATACAACACTAGTTGGTTGTTGGTTATACACCACTAGTTGGTAGTTGGTTATACAACACTAGTTGGTTGTTGGTTATACACCACTAGTTGGTTATACAACACTAGTTGGTTGTTGGTTATACACCACTAGTTGGTAGTTGGTTATACACCACTAGTTGGTTATACACCACTAGTTGGTTATACAACACTAGTTGGTAGTTGGTTATACACCACTAGTTGGTAGTTGGTTATACAACACGAGTTGGTAGTTGGTTATACACCACTAGTTGGTTATACACCACTAGTTGGTTATACAACACTAGTTGGTAGTTGCTTATACACCACTAGTTGGTAGTCGGTTATACAACACTAGTTGGTAGTTGCTTATACACCACTAGTTGGTAGTTGGTTATACACCACTAGTTGGTAGTTGCTTATACACCACTAGTTGGTAGTCGGTTATACAACACTAGTTGGTAGTTGCTTATACACCACTAGTTGGTAGTCGGTTATACAACACTAGTTGGTAGTTGGTTATACAACACTAGTTGGTAGTTGCTTATACACCACTAGTTGGTAGTCGGTTATACAACACTAGTTGGTAGTTGCTTATACACCACTAGTTGGTAGTTGCTTATACACCACTAGTTGGTAGTTGGTTATACACCACTAGTTGGTTATACATCACTAGTTGGTTATACAACACTAGTTGGTAGTTGGTTATACACCACTAGTTGGTTATACATCACTAGTTGGTTATACACCACTAGTTGGTAGTTGGTTATACACCACTAGTTGGTAGTTGATTATACAACACTAGTTGGTAGTTGGTTATACACCACTAGTTGGTTATACAACACTAGTTGGTTATACACCACTAGTTGTTTATACATCACTAGTTGGTTATACACCACTAGTTGGTTATACATCACTAGTTGGTTATACATCACTAGTTGGTTATACACCACTAGTTGGTTATACATCACTAGTTGGTTATACATCACTAGTTGGTTATACATCACTAGTTGGTTATACACCACTAGTTGGTTATACACCACTAGTTGGTTATGTTATACATCACTAGTTGGTTATACACCACTAGTTGGTTATACATCACTAGTTGGTTATACATCACTAGTTGGTTATACACCACTAGTTGGTTATACATCACTAGTTGGTTATACACCACTAGTTGGTTATACAACACTAGTTGGTAGTTGGTTATACAACACTAGTTGGTAGTTGGTTATACACCACTAGTTGGTAGTTGATTATACAACACTAGTTGGTAGTTGGTTATACACCACTAGTTGGTTATACAACACTAGTTGGTAGTTGGTTATACACCACTAGTTGGTTATACAACACTAGTTGGTTGTTGGTTATACACCACTAGTTGGTAGTTGGTTATACACCACTAGTTGGTTATACAACACTAGTTGGTTATACAACACTAGCTGGTAGTTGGTTATACACCACTAGTTGGTTATACATCACTAGTTGGTTATACAACACTAGTTGGTAGTTGGTTATACAACACTAGTTGGTAGTTGGTTATACACCACTAGTTGGTTATACAACACTAGTTGGTTATACACCACTAGTTGGTTATACAACAGTAGTTGGTAGTTGGTTATACAACACTAGTTGGTTATACAACACTAGTTGGTTATACAGCACTAGTTGGTTATACAACACTAGTTGGTAGTTGGTTATACAACACTAGTTGGTTATACAACACTAGTTGGTTATACAGCACTAGTTGGTTATACAACACTAGTTTGTAGTTGGTTATACAACACTAGTTGGTTATACAACACTAGTTGTTTGTTGGTTATACAACACTAGTTGGTTATACACACTAGTTTCTCAGATATTTAATGTCATCAGCTGTCCAGCATGCACACAACCTAACAGATCTGGTTGCCAGGAGAACCAAACAGATCTGGTTGCCAGGAGAACCAAACAGATCTGGCTGCCAGGAGAACCTAACATATCTGGCTGCCAGGAGAACCAAACAGATCTGGCTGCCAGGACAACCAAACAGATCTGGCTGCCAGGATAACCAAACAGATCTTGCTGCCAGAACAACCAAACAGATCTTGCTGCCAGGACAACCAAACAGATCTTGCTGCCAGGACAACCAAACAGATCTTGCTGCCAGGACAACCAAACAGATCTTGCTGCCAGGACAACCAAACAGATCTTGCACACACACACACACACACACACACACACACACACACAGAGTTCCAGACACTCTACTGTAGAGCTGTCCTCTCCTTCCCTGTTCTCTCTCAGGGAGCTGGTGAGTGAGTGTTGGTTTGGTAGTGGGTGTTGTCAGGACAGGGCTGCATCACCGTGGAGACACGTGCCATGGCAACACAGTTCAGTTACCTAATAGGTCCCGTCGTCAAGGCAACAGAAGCGGAGCTTTGTCTCCTGCTTTCATCAAGGGTAACACACACGCAGATCACATCTTCAAGCCTTCTTTCTACCTATCCCAATGTTCGGTCTGTTTCCGTTTCTCAGTCCTCCCCGTTTCGGTCTCTCTGTTTCTTTCATCGAGGGATTTCCTTTATTCAATTCCTTTATCTCTCCGTCTCCCTCTATCTTTACCGACTGATGGATGAAAAGCCTCTGGGTTCTGTGCCAGCAGAGGGAACAGACATATGCTGTCTGTCTCCCAGACCAAGATCTCACACAGATATGCAGGCAGCTTATGACAGTGTGATACATTCAACCTGCCAGCAATCTAAAACCTGCATGGTCACTGCAGTCTGTACACATATACATATGTATCCCAATATCTTCTGTTCACGTGGAGAGTAGATCTCTTGTTCACTTGGAGAGTAGATATCTTGTTCACGTGGAGAGTAGATATCTTGTTCACATGGAGAGTAGATATCTTCTGTTCACTTGGAGAGTAGATATCTTCTGTTCACTTGGAGAGTAGATATCTTGTTCACGTGGAGAGTAGATATCTTGTTCACGTGGAGAGTAGATATCTTGTTCACGTGGAGAGTAGATATCTTGTTCACGTGGAGAGTAGATATCTTGTTCACTTGGAGAGTAGATATCTTGTTCACTTGGAGAGTAGATCTCTTGTTCACTTGGAGAGTAGATCTCTTGTTCACTTGGAGAGTAGATATCTTGTTCACTTGGAGAGTAGATATCTTGTTCACGTGGAGAGTAGATATCTTGTTCACGTGGAGAGTAGATATCTTCTGTTCACTTGGAGAGTAGATATCTTGTTCACTTGGAGAGTAGATATCTTCTGTTCACATGGAGAGTAGATATCTTGTTCACTTGGAGAGTAGATATCTTCTGTTCACTTGGAGAGTAGATATCTTCTGTTCACTTGGAGAGTAGATATCTTCTGTTCACTTGGAGAGTAGATATCTTCTGTTCACTTGGGGAGTAGATATCTTCTGTTCACTTGGAGAGTAGATATATTCTGTTCACTTGGAGAGTAGATATCTTGTTCACTTGGAGAGTAGATATCTTGTTCACGTGGAGAGTAGATCTCTTGTTCACTTGGAGAGTAGATATCTTGTTCACTTGGAGAGTAGATATCTTCTGTTCACTTGGAGAGTAGATATCTTCTGTTCACTTGGGGAGTAGATATCTTGTTCACGTGGATAGTAGATATCTTCTGTTCACTTGGAGAGTAGATCTCTTGTTCACGTGGAGAGTAGATATCTTGTTCACTTGGAGAGTAGATATCTTCTGTTCACTTGGAGAGTAGATATCTTGTTCACGTGGAGAGTAGATATCTTCTGTTCACGTGGAGAGTAGATATCTTGTTCACTTGGAGAGTAGATATCTTGTTCACGTGGATAGTAGATATCTTGTTCACTTGGAGAGTAAATATCTTGTTCACTTGGAGAGTAGATATCT